>NC_091122.1:24952500-25195000 GCF_040183065.1 Periplaneta americana | reverse complement strand
CAGTCCTTAAAAGAGAAGAATACAAAATTTTATTTCAGTGCGTGGAATCGAACCTCAACGGGGACCCACTTCACAGGTCGGAAACATCAGGGCAGTACTCGTTTGTTGGGAAAAAAAGGAAACAAGCAAAAGTTATACAAGCTTCTGAGTTCGAGGCCAGCGTGAAAATTTATTGCAGAACAACACTTGCATCGGTATTTCACTCGGGAAGGGCAGCAGGCTTTAAATCAATTACAGTTTGACGAAATATGAGATGGGTGATTTATCGAGAAGCTTAACGGTTCAATTAAGACATGCATTTCGCATTAGAGACACGCGGATGTACCCACAGGTCGGTACAAGGACGCCACGACCGCTGACACTGGGCAGTTCAACTGGTCGGTTCCAAAGCAGTCAGTGAATGTTATCATTTTCGCTCTAATGTTACACAGTGAATACAACTTCGCTATATTACGAGTATAATTAGAGAATTTTTCTATCACTAAGTATTATATACAACTAGTGGCTTGTGCAGCAAATGATGCAAACTAAGTTCATTAGACGTTCAAATTAAAATTTTTCAAATTTATTTCCAATGAAGAATAGCAGACATTTTGAAAGTTATTTGCTTCCATAATAGTGTAACATACTCCTTCTGAATGATTTTTATGGCAAATACATTCCTTGAACCTATCCATCTTCAGTTCTTGAGTTTCAATGCGAAAACGCAAGTAACAATGTTAGGACGATCAGGACATTTTTCATGTGGGAGTAATGCAGCAGCTATTTCAGGTCGTTGCGGATTGTAGGTGAAAGTTAAGAAAATATCACGTTCGATTAAACCAAAGAAATATGAAATTCATTTTGATTTAGTTTTAAGGCGCAGCTAAAATAGGAAGCATGACTCATTACTACCTAGGAAAATTAGAGAATCACACATATAAATATCTACATCACACTGCCAGTAAATATATGAAAAACCCCACATCACTTGACTAATAACTATAAAAATATTTCATTTTTAATAACAATATTGTTACCTTATGTAAGTTTTATAGTTTTCAGTAACAATATATATAGCCGTTATTCAGTAAATTATAGAAATAAAGATCTAATTTAAAATATTCTTTCTCTGCGTCTACTTACATAAAACCTCAAAAGGTTTGACTTTCATATCATCAGTATACCATTAATATGTGTAATTAGTGGCAAATAGGTCTACTCACATAATATTGCATTAGGGGAGAGTCGGGTAGTATCGGACGTCGGGTAATATCGGACAGTGAGTTTCTTTCATCTACCACACGATGATAGTACCTGATTGACATGGTTACGTTTCTGTGATGTCGCATAGAGAAACGTAACCATGTCATTCAGGTACTACCACATGGTGGTAGATGAAAGACACGCACTGTTCGATATTACCCGACGTCCGATACTACCCGACTCTCCCCTAACTATAATAATATTTCATTTTTAATGGTAATAATCTCATCAAACATTCTTAAGTTTTGTAGTTCTTAATATCCAATACACAGCTGTACTCGGAAAACTACAGACCAGAGAATCAGACCTGTAAATTATTTTTATACGCCATCTGATGTATAAATATGTCAGCAATCCTGCAGATCATGGCCTTCCTGTAATATTGTTTATTGTAGTGTGTGTTTTGTTTTATTCTGAAAAGCCATATTTCTCAAAACTGACAACAGATGGATTTTGGAAAATAGGAAAATAATGTAAGAAAATTGACATTTCACTGAAAACTGTTATTTTTCTGAAAAACTTTGGGTTCCAAGCTTCAAATTGAGAAGACATTTATTAAAATCCGTTCAGCCGTTTTCCCGTAATTTCCATTACCAGTTCAAATTATATATATATATATATATATATATATATATATATATATATATATAAATGCACAGCCTCATGTGTTTTCTTCCACTGAATCTTCTTTCATTAGCGGTAGTAATGATGCGGCGTGATGGTATAGCGAATCTTTGCTCATCTTGTAGGACTTTTCGGTTTCTCACACCTAAGACCACGGTCCAAAATCAGGAAAGTGAAGACTTTGTGAAGGTAAATACGATAGCAATATCCGAGAGACTAAAACTTTGGAACAGGTTACATGGGTTGAAATCTCACCAAGATTAATAAAATTTGTTTGAAGTAAAGATAATATCGCAGGCAATTTTATCTGATTCTTTAAGCTGTAGCAAACTTAAGTGAAATGTAAAAGTGAAGACAAAGATACGAAAAAGAAATACAGGTCGAAGGACATTGTAACAGAAAGAAAGGATAAAGACAAGGAAATGAAGATGATAAGATAAAGAAAAATAGGTAAGAATTAAAGGAGAAGAGACAAAATGAAGATATAAATAACAATTTAAAAAATCCAAGAAGAAAGAAACAATGACTATTAGAAGAAAAGCATGAGAATTGGAAACGAAGAAGCAAAACCAAGACAGAAAGAATAAAATCAATAAGAACGATGAAATAGAAACAAAAAAAATGGAGAAAATGCTAATTCAGAAATTAATGAGGTAATCTAGAACAAGGTAGAAGAGAAAACAAAAAGGAAAACAAAAAAAGAAACAAAATATAAAGATAGGAAAATAAGGAATTCACAAGAAGTAACGAAAGGACAGAGAAAAGAAATAACGACAAGACAAACACTAAGAGAAGTAACGACAAGACATAAAACAAGAAGTAACGACATGTGATAAAGAAAACATAACGACAAGGAATAAACAAAAATTAACAAAGGATATACAAGAAGTAAGAGTAAAGGACAAAGAAAAAGTAACGAAGAGCCAGAAGAAAGAAGTAACGAAAAGAGAGAAACAAGAAGTAACGACATGTGATAAAGAAAACATAACGACAAGAAATAAACAAAAATTAACAAAGGATAAACAAGAAGTAACAGTAAGGGATAAACAAGAAGTAACGAAAAGCCAGAAAGAAGAAGTAACGAAAAGAGAGAAACAAGACGTAACGAAAGAAAGAAACAAGAAGTAACGAAAAGAGAGAAACAATACGTAACGAAAGAAAGAAACAAGAAGTAACGACAAGAGATAAACAAGAAATAACGACAACGGATAAAGAAAAATTAATAAGACGTAAGAAAGAAGTAAGGGTAAGGGATGAACAAGAAGTAACAGAGCCAGAAACAAGAAGTAACGAAAAGAGAGAAACAAGACGTAACGAAAGAAAGAAACAAGAAGTAACGAAAAAGAGAGAAACAAGAAGTAACGACAAGTGATAAACAAGAAATAACGACAAGGGATAAAGAAAAATTAACAAAGGATAAACAAGAAGTAACAGTAAGGGTAAACAAGAAGTAACGAAGAGCGAGAAACAAGAAGTAACGAAAGAAAGAAGAAGTAACGACAAGTGATGAATAAAACATAACAAGGAAAAAACAAAAATTAACAAAGGATAAACAAGAAGTAACAGTAAGGGTAAACAAGAAGTAACGAAGAGTGAGAAATAAGAAGTAACGAAAGAAGTGAAACAAGAAGTAACGGAAAGAGAAGTAAGAAGTAACAAAAAGAGAGAAATAAGAAGTAACAACAAGTGATAAACAAAACATAACGACAAAGAATAAACAAAAACTAACAAAGGATAAACAAGAAGTAACGAAGAGCGAGAAATAGGAAGTAACGAAAGAAGTGAAACAAGAAGTAACGGAAAGAGAAGTAAGAAGTAACAAAAAGAGAGAAATAAGAAGTAACAACAAGTGATAAACATAACGACAAAGAATAAACAAAAATTAACAAAGGATAAACAAGAAGTAACGAAGAGCGAGAAATAAGAAGTAACGAAAGAAGTGAAACAAGAAGCAACGGAAAGAGAAGTAAGAAGTAACAAAAAGTGAGAAATAAGAAGCAATGAAAAGACAGAAATAAGAAGTAACGACAAGGAAGAAAAAAGTAGTAACGACAAGAAAGCAATAACAAGCAACGACAAGAGATAAACAAGAAGTAACGAAAAGACAAAAACAAGAAATGAAGAAAAGAGAGTAAAATGAAGTAACGGAAACAAATAACCGAGAAGTAACGAAAAAGCAGAAGTAAGAAGTAACGAAACGAGAGAAATAAGAAATAAGAACAAGAAAGAAGTAGTAACGACAGGAAAAAAAAAACAAATAGTAACGACTGGGGGTAAACAGTACGTAACGACAAGGGATAAACAAGAATTAACGAAAAGAAAGAAATTTGAAGTAACGATAGGAGAAAAAGAAGAAGTAGTGAAAAGAGAGGAAGAAGAAGTAACGACAACAGAGAAATAAGAAATAGAGAGGCAAGAAAGATGTAAGAGAAATGAGGATAGAAGAGATATGTAAAGGAAAGAAGGGTCAGAGAAAGGGAAAAAAAAAAAAAAAAAACAATTGGAGGGTCGAAAAAGAATTATGTACTCGTAATAAAGCAAGGAAGGAAGAAAGAATATGAACTAAAGTAAGAAACAAAAACCAAGAATTGGAACTTATAACGAAAATAAGAAGGGAAAATGAGAATTATGGAAATGAAAGATGGAAGCAGGAAAGAGAGAAATAAAGAATGGAATTAAGGCTAAAAAAAGTGTAGGGGAGATGAAATGAAAGGAAAAATTATTCGGGGAAAATACACAGAACCGAATATTAAAAGAAATATGCTCTATTTTATGTACGACTTTAGTACTTACTTACTGGCTTTTAAGGAACCCGGAGGTTCATTGCCGCCCTCACATAAGCCCGCCATTGGTCCCTATCCTGAGCAAGATTAACCCAATCTCTACCATCATATCCCACCTCACTCAAATCCATTTTAATATTATCTTCCCATCTACGTCTCGGCCTCCCCAAAGGTCTTTTCCCCTCTGGTCTCCCAACTAACACTCTATATGCATTTCTTAATTCGCCCATACGTGCTACATGCCCTGCCCATCTCAAACGTCTGGATTTAATGTTCCTAATTGTCAGGTGAAGAATACAATGCGTGCAGCTCTGCGTTGTGTAACTTTCTCCATTCTCCTGTAACTTCATGTACGACTTTAGTAGGTACCAGAAATACAAGCGTTTTCGGAAAGTAAATTTTAATCTGTAACTTCACAACAAACAAGCATAATTAAAATATAAAATGTAATTTGGAGAAACTATCTAGTTTACGATGAATGTAGCGTTAAGAGTTACAGAAAGCTCGTCGCTATGGTTACTGGTTGTGTCGCATGTTTCCGGTTTGAGTGACCAGCAAGTTGGAGGTCAACGGGCACTACCCTCTGTTGGCAAATGGGACCGGCTTCTCGTTGCAAAAGCGCTATTACAGGAGTTCAGATTATCTCTGCAGATACTGGGACCTGTCTTCAAATACCGGCGGATGCAGTGTAATGTTACAGTATGTCTTCTGTCCGAAGAGATGTTATCGCTACGGTAAAAAGACCACAGACAAAAGCTATCTTTCAAATCTATTTTTTTTTCGGAATTCTTTTTACAAGACATTGTCTTACAATTTGCTCAATTCTGGCCTCTCTTTGCAAGCATGGTTAATACTGTCTTAGAGTAAGCTAGAATGCCTTTCGTATTTTTTGTAACCCTTCATTTTATAGTTTATATACACATTTTTCTCCAGATCTTTTCCTACTATCATTATCATTGTTGTTATTATTATTATTATTATTATTATTATTATTATTATTATTATTATTATTATGGTCCACGCCTGTGGAGTAACGGTTAGCACGTCTAGCCGCGAAACCAGGTGGCCCGGGTTCGATTCCCGGTCGGGATAAGTTACCTGGTTGAGGTTTTTTCCGGGGTTTTCCCTCAACCCAATATGAGCAAATGCTGAGTAACTTACGGTGTTGGACCCCGGACTCATTTCAACGGCATTATCACCTTCATCTCATTCAGACGCTAAATAACCAAAGCTGTTGATAAAGCGTCGTAAAATAACCTACTAAATTATTATATTATTATTATTATTATTATTATTATTATTATTATTATTATTATTATTATTATTATACTCCAATTCACTGCGGGCTAAAGCTACGATTTTCATTTGTCCTTTCAGATTATGCATTGTTGATTGTTATATGTGGAAACTCCCATCTTTTAATCATAATATAACCAGCAAGAAATTGTTCCTACTATCATAATAATAATAATAATAATAATAATAATAATAATAATAATAATAATAATAATAAATTAATATTATCCATACCCAAACGGAGTATGAAAATTATACATTCTAAAGAAGTGAAATAAAAGGTAAAGGTATCCCCATAACATGCCATGAAGGCACTTGGGGGGCATGGAGGTAGAGCCCCATGCTTTCCATGACCTCGGCACTAGAATGAGGTGGTGTGGTCGGCACCACGCTCTGACCGCCTTTTACCACAGGGAAAGATCCGGTACTTAATTTTATAAGAGGCTGAGTGAACCTCGGGGCCGTTCTGAAAGTTTGGCAACGAGAAAAAATCCTTTCACCACCTGGGATCGAACCCTGGACCTTCCAGTCCGTAGCCAGTTGCTCTAACAACTGAGCTACACGGCCGCCAAAATAGTCAATAAAAATATTATGGACAATTTTCACGATTTTCAGTGGTCTCTCCCCTTAAATATTTTTTTTAAATTTATAATTCGAAGTCACAATTAGGGCTGATATCATGATTTAAATCTTTATTTTTTGTGGTCAAGTTTACCCCAGCGTTCAAGTTTACCCCAGTTAACAGTAGTAGAATTCCGTCATTATAAAATGGAATGCCGTTAAGAAACCTTACTCCAATGTCAAAACTGTTCACCAGGACCTCTGTTTCTACTTAATATTTAGGCTGGAATGCAGCTTATGAGGCCTCATAAAAATTGCGACAATATTTTTGTAGTCTCGAAATGCGTGATACTTGTCTGTCATGCTCATGGTCAACTGAAATTAGCTCGTAACAGAAACTGTGTAAGTTTCGTCTTGCTTTTACTCTCAGAACTAAAGCAATTCCTCATTTTTGCTGTTGGATCTAACGAAAGCACAGATTACGATCTCCAGGGCCCTGAACCCTTGTTGCCATGCAACGCTCTTTGTGTTTATTCTGCTGACATAATGCTAACTTTGAGTACATTAATTTTTATACGTTATTCCTAATTAAAACTCAAGTCTAAAAGTACGTGAGGAGAGGGGGGCTTGAATTTTCACCCGCAATGAGATCGAATGAGGTGATTGCTTAGCGGAAGACATTATTTCAACCCACTGTATGAAGAATATGTCGCCCTAATTTAGTGTGAGCTCACAGAACCAAAAAGCATAACGGCTATCGCATCTGTTTGATCGACGGGGAGGTGGATCGTACGGAACGCGCTAATGTGTGAAAGGTGTACGAAATGTTCGCCCCTCCAAAGGTTTTTCAACATCATCTCATGTCATTAATTATATCTCATTAGACAGATTTTTTAAGAAAGAGACGCTCCCAAGATTCCATTAAGTAACGGCCATCATAACAATGCTTTAAGGCTATGGAAACTGAGAAATAAAATCATCTGAAAAGATAAGAAATGTTAGAAATATGATTAATTGTACAGGGACATCATTTTATTTTTACTTCAATTTTTATTGTACCTGCGTTTCTAAATGTACTAGACTCCCACCCCTTTCACTAATGTCCTTGCTAACGTCAGTCACACAAACTTACGGCCGCTGTTGCTAGCAGTGAAATAAACAGTACAGAGTACAGTGTGTTTCAGAAATATGTTGCATTTTCTATAGAAGAAAGAGGCTTATATTATTGAAGTTTATTTTCACACAGGTATGATGTGTAGCATAACTGAATTTATCTGTGTGGACTGAGCACAAGTGAAGATTAGAGTTACCGAAAGTACGGTACCCTATAATATGGTACGGTACTTAACAGCATTATTTAAACAAGAGTTTTGTTTTACTGTTTGTAGGTATGAAGGACGATGATGGAAACTGGAATTACAATGTAACCGAATGTGAACAACAGTTTTTGTTTTTTTTTTCTTCACAATTTCCTGATTATATCATTACGGAATATTTTCGTAGAAATGTCATTAATCTGGTAGATAAATTTAGAGCAACAGAGTATACAGAAAGGAAGAAAAGTGTAAGATGGCCAACAAAGGTGACAAAAGATGCTGTAGAAGATGCTAGAAAAAATATGCAGCAAGATCGTAATAAGTCGGTCAAGAAGTTAGCTGTAGAAATTGGGGTTTCTTAAGGAAGTGCTCACAAAATTCTCAGGAATAAATTAGGTTAGTAATATGCTGAATAAAGTAGACATTACATAATGTATATAACCGCCTGAAGACTTGAGTTTGTGAAAAAAGAAATTGTTACTATTCTACTGTTTTTGATAAAATACTGTAAAGTAATAACCAAACTGAAAATCGTAATACTATATTTCCCTGTAACATAAATGGATACACTACTTTTCTCTCCCCCTATAGCTAGTAAAATGATTTGTTTACATATTGCACTAGCAACTCCAAACTACTGTAATGGAAGGGGGTAACAGTGTTTCCGAGTATAGCCAGGTTAATGTTAAAAATGTTTGTAAAAATAAAGTGATGTCCCTGTAGACAGCGAACTGAAGGTAACATGAATAAGTTTGGCATTATGAGACAATACTTAAATATTAGGAAAGACCACATAGTAGAATACAGTAGAACCCCGATTATCCGTCAGCCTATTAACCGATTGTTGGATTATCCGTATCATACTCTCCTTTTTTGTTGCAGAAAAAATATTGCGTATTGCACAATACATTAGCACGTATTTTTTTGTATAGAGAGTGATATTACAAGCCTTTGACCTTGCACATTATGATCTCTGCAAGTCCTCCAGAAGTTCCAAAAGAATAGCCTACATATTGTGCTAAGTATCGAAGAGAAGTGCATATAATTCAGTGGTTTTGGAAAAGAGTAACTGTGGTTCATCTCACATCGGAATACGAGATTAGAGTTAAACTGTGCGGGATTTAATAAAAAACAAGGATAAAGTGTATAAACTACTTAAATCTATAACATGAGACCAATACTTTTGCTATCTTTTCACAGAAATCTATCATAGGAAGTTTCCTTGACCCTTGGAAACCCGTCATTGGCATTCATTCATTCATATATTCGTTTCTTTGTTCGTTCATTCATTCATTCATTCATAATTTTCTATCAGTGCAAACCCAGCATTTTCACGTCTTTCCTATTTTCTGCCTTCCTCTTAGTCTCCGCATATGAGCCATTTATCTTAATGTCGTCTATAATTTGATATCTTCTTCTGCCCCGAAATCTTCTCCCGTTCACCATTCCTTCCAGTACATCTTTCAGTAGGCAGTTTCTTCTCAGTCAGTGACCCAGCCAATTCCTTTTTCTCTTCCTGATCAGTTTTAGCATTATTCTTTCTTCACGCACTCTTTCCAACAGAGCTGCTGTACTTAAAACTTCTGATCCACTACGTAATATGTTAAAACACATGACCACGGAGAAAATCACGAAACTGTATTATGCAACACTTAATTTATTAAAGTTTTCTATGGTACGGATTATCCGATTTTTTCGATTAACCGTTCAGCCCACCCCCTTCATTACCACGGATAATAGAGGTTCTACTGTAATAACATTCCTTTCACTAAACCTTACTCTTCTTCCCAACCCATCCTCGCCCACATTTCCTTCTTCCCTCTGTAATCACCTTATATCATCTATCTCCCATTCCTCTCCATTACCACTTCTCCCTACCATCCTCTCACGTTTTCCTCTCATCCCAGTGTAGCCATTATATCTTCTCGTTATCGTTTTTTCTTTGTTTTCTTTTTTTTTGCTCACCTCAATAATATCTTAGTTTCACCTTCTCCTGTTCTTCACATTTAAATTTTCTGGTTCTTGTCCTCATCTTCGTCTTTCTCCTAATTGTTCTCATCTCCATTTTCTCTTTCTTCTCATCAACTTCGTCTTCTTCTTGTCCTTATGTCCATCTCATTGCTGTCATCATCTCCATCTTATTATTCTCTTCATCTTCATTTTCTACTTGGTGTCCTCATTTTATCTTCTCCTTGTTGTCCTCATCTCCACCATCTCATTGCTGTCATCATCTCCATCTTCTAATTGTTGTCATCTTCACTTTCTTCTTCTTGTTGTCCTCATCTTCATCTTCTCTTTGTTGTCCTCATGTTCATCTTCTCCTTGTTGTCCTCATCTCCATAAACTCATTGCTGTCATCTCCATCTTCTCCTTGCTGTCCTCATCTTCATCTTCTCCTTGTTGTCCTCATCTCCATAAACTCATTGCTGTCATCTCCATCTTCTCCTTGCTGTCCTCATCTTCATCTTCTCCTTGTTGTCCTCATCTCAATAAACTCATTGCTGTCATCTACATCTTCTCCTTGCTGTCCTCATCTTCATCTTCTCCTTGTTGTCCTCATCTCCATCAACTCATTGCTGTCATCTCCATCTTCTCCTTGCTGTCCTCATCTTCATCTTCTCCTTGTTGTCCTCATCTCCAACTCATTGCAGTCATCTCCATCTTCTCCTTGTTGTCCTCATCTCCATCAACTCATTGCTGTCATCTCCATCTTCTCCTTGCTGTCCTCATCTTCATCTTCTCCTTGTTGTCCTCATCTCCAACTCATTGCAGTCATCTCCATCTTCTCCTTGTTGTCCTCATCTCCATCAACTCATAGCTGTCATCTCCATCTTCTCCTTGCTATCCTCATCTTCATCTTCTCCTTGTTGTCCTCATCTTCATCAACTCATTGCTGTCATCTTCATCTTCTCCTTGTTGTCCTCATCTCCATCAACTCATTGCTGTCATCTTCATCTTCTCCTTGTTGTCCTCATCTCCATCAACTCATTGCTGTCATCTCCATCTTCTCCTTGTTGTCTTCATCTCCATAAACTCATTGCTGTCATCTCCATCTTCTCCTTGCTGTCCTCATCTTCATCTTCTCCTTGTTGTCCTCATCTCCATCAACTCATTGCTGTCATCTCCATCTTCTCCTTGCTATCCTCAACTTTATCTTCTCCTTGCTGTCCTCATCTCCATCTTCTCCTTATTGTCCTCATCTCCATCTTCTCCTTATTGTCCTCATCTCCATCTTCTCCTTGTCTTCATCTCCATTCTTGTCCTCATCTCCATCTTCTCCTGGTCTTCATCTCCAACTTCTCCTGGTCTTCATCTCCATTCTTGTCTTCATCTCCAACTTCTCCTTGTTCTCATATTCATTTCTTTCTCCTTGTTATTCTCATATTTATTTTCACCTTCCTCTATTCATATTCATCCACGCTTTCTCATTTCTGTTTGCCCTTGCACTCCTCCCCATCATCTCCTCTTCTCGTATATTGCTAGTTATCGTGATGATGATGATGATGATGATGATGATAATAATAATAATAATAATAATAATAACAACAACAACAGTTTTCGTCTGTTGTTTTGCTAGTAACAGATTGTACAACCGATTATTCGTACACAACTCAAGTACAGCCTCTAAGAAGAAATCACAGAACCAAGGTCACCACAGCACGACAGAAATCATAGGTCGTAACGACAGCGACAAAATCTGAACAAAATTCCCATGTAATTACTATGTCGAACTAGATATAGGCTACAACACAGACATATTGTAATGGAAACTAGTTTTCTCATTGGCGTGTCGCTACATCGTTCTCTTCTCTTTTTACTAATTAATTATGTCCCATTCTTACAGTCTTCACTTAATTTTTCATTTCGTTATCAAACCAAAAGCTCTGGGAATGCCAACATGGCGTCCCTCTCCTCACACACATACATACGTATCAATTTCCGTTTCATTTTTAACTCCCTCACTTCCGTCGATAGATATCGCTGTCGCTTTTTTTTTCCTTAACGAAGACACTAGCGACAACAAAAATATTAGGAAGTTCGGTAAACCATATCGCCAGCCCTCACTTCCACACGCAAATACATTATCTCATTTTCTTGGCTATACGTTTCACAGCAACAGAAAAAAAGAGAGAAGGGATAACATTACGTGATTCTAAGGATGTTGCTACGTAATTATTATGTATGTACATACAAGTATTTCCAATTAAAAATGCTCCCAGCCACCTGGCGGATGGTCACTGAAGCGAAGAATCCAACGTGACTCTTCCTTGCATAGATCCTCTTTTGTTTTCTTCTTCTTTTTTTAATTATTGCCACGTTGTTTCGTGGTTTAGATCGTAATTATTTAAGTAGCACTTTTTTCAGTAATAATTTGTCAAAAGAAAATCGCAGTAGGTTGCTAGGAGAACTGACATTCGTTACGCAACTGTTTCATTTAATGCTCCTAACGCATCTGATACATGAATAATAGTGATCAAAGCTTCTTTTACAATAGCTATATATATATGATTTGAACTGGTAATGGAAATTACGGGAAAACGGCTGAACGGATTTTAATAAATGGCCCCTCATTTTGAAGCTTGGAACCCAAAGTTTTTCAGAAAAATAGTACTTTTCAGTGAAATATCAATTTTCCTACATTATTTTCCTATGTTCCAAAATCCATCTTTCTTAAGTTTTGAGAACAAATTGCATTTCAGCAATTATTAAAATATATGATCCACAAAACCCCCAGTAATTTAAAGTTATCAAACCCCCAATAACAATTCCTATATGAGCTACAGAAGAATAAGCAATTAATGACTTTAAGTCAGTCCACTGCCGACTTGATGCCATGATTTCAGAATAAAACAAAACACACACTACAATAAACAATAGCTATTACACGAAGGCCATGACCTGCAGGATTGCTGACATATTTAGAGTTAAAATTCAAATAGTTATTAAAAATTTCAAGACTTACTAAAAATAATTTGCAGGTCTGATTCTGCGGTGTGTAATTTTCTGTGTACAGCTGTGTATTGGATATTGAAATCTACAAAACTTGAGATGTTTTGATGACATTATTACCATTACAAATGAAATTTCATTACAGTTAATGCCATGAGGTGACTATTTTTCATTAATTATACATATTAATGCTATATTGATGATATGAAAGTGAAACGTATTGGGTTTATAAAATTAGATGTAGAAAATGTGTTAAATTAGATCTTCATTTCTATAATTTACTGAGTGGCTGCTATTATACAGTGTAAATAAAACTACAAAACTTACGTAAGATAATAATATTGTTATTAAAAATAAAATATTTTTATAGTTATTAATCAAGAGGGGTTGGGTCTTTTTGATATACTTAATGGCGGTGTAGTGTAGATACTTATATGCGTGATTCTCTTCGGTATTGGCTAAGGAAAGACGGTATTATTTACTGATTAAATAAGAGGCCTACAAAATTTTGTAGTCTCTCGATCATTTCAGCAAGATCTCTTAGCAGGATAAAATGATTTTACCCTCTACATTTCAAGCTCTACATGCAGCAGCTATACCAAAATGCCTTGTCTATTGTTTGAAAACATAGCAAACCTGGCTTTTATAATTCACAATGACCTCAAATAGCTATTGCTTTACTCCCACATGAAAAACCCACTGATCGCCTTGACATTGTTCCTTGAGTTTTCGAGTTTAAACTCAAGATACATAGGATACATAAGTTCAAGAAAAACTATTTGGCATAAAAACCATTCAGAGGGAGTATGTTTCATTATCATGGAAGCAAATAACTTTTAAAATGTCTGGTATTCTTCACTGAAAATAAATCTGAAAAATTTTTATTTGAACGTCTAATGAACTTAGTTTGCAGCATTGGCTGCACAAGCCACTAGTTTTTATTCAATTTAACGCTTACATGACAATCTCCGGTTAACTTAAGGAATAGAAGCCCTATATTACCAATTTCAAATCAATCATCTTTCAGTACCTGTATCTCAGAAATGATTATAGTTATCTCTGTGAAAATTTGACTACTGATTCTTTATCAACAGTACTCTCACTAGAAAATCAAAACTCGAGTGGGATTTAATTGACTATTACACGATTAGAAGAAAGTATATAAAGATTACATAATATAAAGTACTCTAATACAATAAAATATTAATTAACTTATTGAAATTATATTTAATTAATGTTAGCTTCACCAAAATGTTTCAACGGAATCGCCATTTTCAGTCGACTATCTATGCGGAAAACAAATGATGATCGCAAAGCATGTTCTATAGTACCGTAAAGAATTTGCAGTTTGAAATGTTGGCAAACAAATAAACAAATGCTACGGCAGTGAAAAAAACGAACAAATACTAGGAAAGCGATAAAATTAAACAAATGCTAGGGAAGCGATAAAATTAAACAAATACTAGGAAAGCGATAAAATTAAACAAATGCTAAGGAAGCGATAAAATTAAACAAATACTAAGAAAGCGATAAAATTAAACAAATACTAAGAAAGCGATAACATTAAACAAATGCTAGGGAAGCGATAAAATTAAACAAATGCTAGGAAAGCGATAAAATTAAACAAATACTAGGAAAGCGATAAAATTAAACAAATACTAGGAAAGCGATAAAATTAAACAAATGCTAGGAAAGCGATAAAATTAAACAAATGCTAGGGAAGCGATAAAATTAAACAAATACTAGGAAAGCGATAAAATTAAACAAATACTAGGAAAGCGATAAAATTAAACAAATGCTAGGGAAGCGATAAAATTAAACAAATGCTAGGGAAGCGATAAAATTAAACAAATGCTAGGGAAGCGATAAAATTAAACAAATACTAGGAAAGCGATAAAATTAAACAAATGCTAGGGAAACGATAAAATTAAACAAATACTAGGAAAGCGATAAAATTAAACAAATGCTAGGGAAGCGATAAAATTAAACAAATGCTAGGGAAGCGATAAAATTAAACAAATACTAGGAAAGCGATAAAATTAAACAAATACTAGGAAAGCGATAAAATTAAACAAATGCTAGGGAAGCGATAAAATTAAACAAATGCTAGGGAAGCGATAAAATTAAACAAATACTAGGAAAGCGATAAAATTAAACAAATGCTAGGGAAGCGATAAAATTAAACAAATGCTAGGGAAGCGATAAAATTAAACAAATACTAGCAAAGCGATAAAATTAAACAAATGCTAGGGAAGCGATAAAATTAAACAAATGCTAGGGAAGCGATAAAATTAAACAAATACTAGGAAAGCGATAAAATTAAACAAATGCTAGGGAAGCGATAAAATTAAACAAATGCTAGGGACGCGTTAAAAATAAACAAATACTAGGAAAGCGATAAAATTAAACAAATGCTAGGGAAGCGATAAAATTAAACAAATGCTAGGAAAGTGATAAAATTAAACAAATGCTAGGGAAGCGATAAAATTAAACAAATGCTAGGGAAGCGATAAAATTAAACAAATACTAAGAAAGAGATAAAATTAAACAAATACTAAGAAAGCGATAAAATTAAACAAATGCTAGGGAAGCGATAAAATTAAACAAATGCTAGGGAAGCGATAAAATTAAACAAATACTAGGAAAGCGATAAAATTAAACAAATGCTAGGGAAGCGATAAAATTAAACAAATACTAGGAAAGCGTTAAAATTAAACAAATGCTAGGGAAGCGATAAAATTAAACAAATGCTAGGGAAGCGATAAAATTGTGCTATAAGCAGCCATGATTTGTTGAAAGACGTCCTTTCATACAGTTTTATTGGTCAAAATTAGTATGTCGTAATAAGGTATGGTTAAAATAAAAACACCGTAATACATTTACCACTGAACTTTATTTGTTGAACCTTTGTGCATATAACACTGAAAGTCCACACTTGTGGAGTAACGGTCAGCGCGTCTGGCCGCGAAACCAGGTGGCCCGGGTTCGATTCCCGGTTGGGGAAAGTTACCTGGTTGAGGTTTTTCCCGGGGTTTTCCCTCAACCCAATACGAGAAAATGCTGGGTAACTTTCGGTGCTGGACACCGGACTCATTTCACCGGCATTATCACCTTCATCACATTCAGACGCTAAATAACCTTAGATGGTGATAACGCGTCGTAAAATAACCTGCAAAAATAAAATAAAAAATATAACACTGAAAGACTGCAGATTCTTCAGAGCTCAACATGACCCCCGTTGCGCACCCTGCACAACTCATAACGGTGATGCAATTCAGCCCATGTCCGTTGTAACATAAGAGGGGTGATTTGTTGAAAAGCTTGAGTAACTTTTACTCTCAGATTATCAATGTTCCTGGGTTTCTGTGAATAGACAATGTCTTTAACAAAACCCCACACGAAGAAGTCAGGAGGGGTTAGATCTGGGGAGTTTGGGGACCACGCCAAGAGATAGCTGCTTTTCGTACTGGGTTTCGCCTGCGACCTCCAGCATCACAGAACCTGTTTCTACAAATGTTCGATACCACAACATTATGGAATATTTAGGTACATTACGCACACCATACTCACGTCGAAATTCCCTTTGAACTCTTTTATCACTCTCAAATTTACCATACCAAAGAACACATTGTGCCCGCTGTTGATTTGTAGTAGCCATTTTAATCATCTACGATTTTCATTTGTCCTTACAGATTATGCATTGTTGATTGTCATGGAAACTCTCATATTTTAATCATAATATAACCAGCAAGAAAATTTTCCTACTATCATAATAGCTTTGTAATTATGCATAGAAGAAAGTAGCAAGTGTTGCTGTATGGAGAAATACGAGCAAAGCCAGCATCTCTTAATAATGAACAAATTTACTGAAAATAAAATACCGGAGAAGATTGCTAAAATAAAAAATAAAAGCAAGGAATTATTTAAAGGAAAGTAAAGTTACTGAGTTGACAAATAAATTCAATTTTGGCAAGCATGCATTTACTAGACTCACCGATAATAACATATTTGAATTGGTTAGAAACTATTTAGTTATATTTTTTATATCTAAATTTAATAGTTTCGATGGTACGACAAAAGAATACTATGAAATAAAATTAAGAAATGAAGGCTTACCAACGAGAGAGAGCTTGTAAGAACTGTGTAAGTATTTCTGAAGCGAAAGAGGAATGGAAGGTGCTAGAATAAGAGAAGTTTTAGATGTGCTAGCTGCACATTGCAGATTGAAACGTGAAGTACAACTTAGGAAGGTGAACAAATACTGATTGTAACTACATTCTAGAATGAGTTGAGTCTTGCACAAAACTAAAAGCAAGTGCAAGATAAAACATAAATTTTTTTGCAAACTAAATATGTAAATTGTAGAAATTGTGTTTAAATAATAATAATACTAAACTGCCCCCCATTGAGGGTAGCCCTTACGGACTCAGTACATCCTAAAAAAAAAAAAAATATTATACATATGTAAACATAGGTATTAAATTAAAAAAAATGGGGGGGGGGAAACATAGAAAAGGACGTGAAACATTACAATTGCTATTAATGTGGCACCATGTGATTAATTAGGATTTGGCAGGATTTTTTAACACAATTATCACAATGTCATCCCTCAAAGATGTTGGCAGAACAAATTTCCATCAAATTTCTTCGAAAAAAGCTGGTATAGTCCCTCGAGCACCTATGAGCAAGCCGAATACCTCAACGTGAATTAAGGCATATTTCAGCTTGAAATAGTTGACTGTAGGCTCATAGATCGACTTCTTCTCAAGTTGGACCTCTGCTGACTGATGACATTCTACTTCAAAACGTATCGTGGGGTCCACAATGATGCCCTGTTTAGTGTCAGCATTGTACGCTAAAATATCTACTCGTCTCGTTGACCCATTTTCAGCTAGACAGGAGATTTCTTCTTCTACTCTCCAGCCCTTAGTTCTTAATGCGGCAGCAATTTTGGATCTTACAAGATGATGTATAGAGTTCCTCAAGAGCAACCCCTGTTCACAGAATCCCAAGACGTGTGCTGAAGTTTCAATCTCCGGGCAGCCATGTCTGCACCGGGTACCGTCGAGAGGTCTGCCGGGAACGGAATGAACAGCTGCTAAATTTGCTGTCATTTTCAGGCTAGATATCTATTCACTAGTCGAAAGTCCTTTCTTGTTTGCAATCCAACTGTTGGCGGCTGTTACTTCGCTATACATCTCAACACCTTTTCCCCGTCCTGAAAGGGTCTTCCATGATTCATATTCACTATATCTTTGTGTAAAATTATAAAATGTGTAATGTAAGGGTTTAATTGATTACTTGTATGTACTTTGTCTGTGAACTATAATATAATAAATAATAGCTTTGTAATTATAAATTAATATTATCCATACCCAAAAGGATCAGACTAGTTTAAATTTAAGAAATTTTGGATGAAAATTGTGGAAGTTTTAAAAATCATATAAATATCGTTGAAACATAAGCTGGAGGATCATTGGTTCGATTCCCGATTCTCTGTAAAAAGTTAATGAATTTTAAGTGGGAAAACGTATACAGAGCCACAATTCTTTCTTACACTTTAGCTGAAAATACAACACAGAACGTCCCGTTGTTAAACCTGACTGTCCCAAATTCTGTGCCGCTATACCGCTACATAAATCAATAATAATGATGTAACGTGTATCTATTTATGTTAACAATTTGTCATGCAGATCATACTAGGTGTCAGAAGACGCTGCCTTTGGAAGTATTTACTGCTATGTAAACCTCAGACTTCTCTGTCATGCATTGATTTATTTAGGAGTTGAGTAACTTGCGAGGCAAGGATATAGCCAATCAGTGTCACACGATGTGTTTGTTATAAATGGAATCAAAGTGGATATTAAATACACGACATTATGCACAGAATATGGTGATAGTAAGTATAAAAAACTGAACATCACATTACATAAGTATAATTCTTTTTATATGTATGAAGATTTATGTGGGCTATAATGATGCAATTTGAATTTTTATCGTATTAGTTCGCAGTGAATATCTTGTCTTCCTTGTATATAAACAGGGTCATGATTAAGTGATTAATGAAGTCCGGTTTCAGGATAATCCTCGATGCTGAAGTCATCTTCGGTAAATATTTTCTGTAAACTGGTTGATAAAATGTAATACGAGAAATGCATACAGAAAATTGAGGACAATCATGTGACACCATAACAGACTTTACTACCTATATCCCCGTTCTTTTCCTTTAAATATTAGGTACCAGTTATACCCAAGTGTTATTCTTAAGCTGAAAACATATTTCAGTTATTACCAAACACTCAAATTTGGGAGTCCTGGCTTCAAATGCTGGGTGCAACCAATCTTATCGCAGTGTTCAGTTATTTCTTCGATCATAAATAACTTATGAATCTAGTTATTTAAGGACACTGGGAAGTTATTAGGGCCAAAAAGAAAAGAATTTTCATTTTTACTTTTAAGAAAACTAGAACATTTTGTTTAACGAGTATGTATTTTTTTCTTTATTTAGAACAATTAAACGCTTCAAAATAAGATTTTTAAAAGTAGAGCCTTGACTGCCACAATATTGTCAAATATATACAGGGTGAACCGTAACTAATGTAATTAATTTCAGGTGGTTATTCTTTGAATTATTTCAAACAAAAAGTTTAATACAATTTTGCCCGTTTTTCTTTTCTTTTCACTAAGAATTGTTATAGGCCTATATGAAAGATTTCATAGCATGTTTTGGGAAAGGTATTGATTGAATTTACAATAATGCTTAGTCAATTTAAGAAAGCACTGTATTGTGACAATAAATCATATCATTGAAAGAATTTTAGTTTTGTCCTTTAAATGTGCAGAAATTTGATCCCAACAAATGTTACCCGCAGGTTCACTGCCGCCCTCACATAAGCCCGCCATCGGTCCCCATCCTGAGCAAGATTAATCCAGTCTCCACAATCATATCCCACCTCCCTCAAATCCATTTTATATTATCCTCTCATCTACGTCTCGGCCTATCCAAAGGTCTTTTTCCCTCCGGTCTCCCAACTAACACTCTATATGCATTTCTGGATTCACCCATACGTGCTACATGCCCTGCCCATCTCAAACGTCTGGATTTAATGTTCCTAATTATGCCAGGTGAAGAATACAATGCATGAAGTTCTGAGTTGTGTAACTTTCTCCATTCTCCTGTAACTTCATCCCTCTTAGCCCCAAATATTTTCCTAAGAACCTTATCCTCAAACATACTTAATCTCTGTTCCTTTGTCAAAGTGAAAGTCAAAGTTTCACACCATACAGAACAACAGGTAATATAGTTCTTTTATAAATTCTAACTTTCACATTTTTTGACAGCAGACTGGATGACAAAAGCTTCTCAACCGAAGAATTTGTTTGTTACTGTTGCTCCAAGATATTTGAATTTTTCCACATCTTCGAAGGATAAATCTCCAATTTTCATATTTCTTTTCGTATAATATTCTGGTCACGAGACATAATCATATACTTGTTTTTTCGGGATTTACTTCCAAACCTATCTCTTTACTTGCTTCAAGTAAAATTTCCGTGTTTTCTCTAATCGTTTGTGAAATATCTCCTAACATATTCACGTCATCCGCATAGACAAGAAGCTGATGTAACCCGTTCAATTCCAAATCCTCTCTGTTATCCTCAACTTTTCTAATGGCATATTCTAGAACGACAGATATAACACTGAAAAATTCATTTGCAGAACGAAAGGTTAAGAAAAAGAATTAAAATTTGTGTGACATCAAAATAATTTATCCAATCAAATAATGAACATAAATTTTATTTCGCTTTCCCTGAAAATTAAAAACAAATGTGTATGAGCCCTATTGAAAGTGAAATATTTAAAATCCATTCTGATAGTTAAGAATGAATTATTTAGACATTCAATTAAGGTCAATGGCTTAACATACAACAAGACTTAAATTGGTTTTCAATAATGTTAAACCATGATTATAATACTTTCTCTAAATTACGGTAAAATGGTATAGGCCTACATACAACAAGCAGGTGAAGAACTTTCTGTAAGGAGAGGGTCAAGTTTTAGTATTCTACTGCCACTTCCAACGGACTCCTAACGAATATTCACACGTTTTTCACTGGGATTGTGGCGCTGAAAATCAATTTAGAACACTTTTATCTCAGCTACGACACATTAAAATTTTTATTGTACAATATAAATGCAATTATCACTACAATGACACAAAATTCTTGCAGATAACACAGAAACAACTACGGAAACGTAATTAACAGACTCGCAGTTTCACTTCACTTCCACTAGATGGACTAAGAATTCCAGCAGACGATATGGTACAGGTGTAGCAGGGATGCCAATATCGGCAAACGAAATGAAATTGTGAGCAATGTTACAACAGGTGTGCTAAACGTTAGGAATGATACAATAGGTGTGTAGCACGTTAGGTTAGGTTAGGTTACGTGTGTAAGATAATATGAATGGTTACCACAGTTGGCGACACTGTAATCATTCTCCCACTCCACCTCAAATAACGTCACAACGACGAAATATGATCGCCTTCTTCCTTCAAGTACGACGATTTTCCTACATACGTAAGGAACCTATTTAGGGCGGGTTGGGTGGGACCACAGCTCACCCAGTGATCACATCGAGTTTCTACTCCTCCACACTACAAAACTAAGGTACTTTCAATGTTTGTTTTTAATTTCCTATACTGGCAGTACAGTAGTAAAACTTCACCAAGGAGAGAATGCTTGCTTCATCTCAAGACAAATTAATTTTATAAAATTTCCATCAATCTCCACATATCTCCATCTTTACGCCTGGTACCTGAGTATGTGTACCGACCCTTCATTATATTACTGCAAAACACCTCCATTGTTTAGTTGTCTTTACGGTCCGTGCCCAGCCAATTTATTATAAGCATCAGGAGGGAAATTTATGCAATAAATATATAAAAAAAAAGAGACAGAGACAGAGAATCATGTGCATATGACCCACATCGTAACTTTCAATCTTTCATAAAAATGGCCTTGCTCTTCTTGTAATAACAATTTCTTAGAGAATTTGCATTTTACAACCTAGATATGACCCACACATGTTCGGGCGGACTTATATCTGTCAGATAGAGACAGCAATCTTCAATCAACAAGGCCATAACTGTCATGGTCAAGTGACTTCCATGGCAACGAAATTTAATGTTAAAACTCGTCTATGTTCTTTTGTTTGGAAAGGATCTTCAATTTTACTACGTAGATAATACAATCAGACGAAAGGAGTTCATATATTGCAGAGAATCACTGGAAAAAGAAGGGTTTACTGCTGGTTATTTAACGATGCTGTGTCGACTAGCAGGTTATTCGATGGGATTGGTGATAGCGAGATGAGGCAAATCACTGTTTACTCTAAAAATAAATCGTTGGTATTCGGAAAAAGGGGGTTAAGAGGAGAGGATGGTATTTTTTTTAACTTTTTTCCTATTTGGTGTAAAATATTAATTTTTTGTATGTAGAGAGCTCATAGCTGTGGCAACTCAACCAAATAAAAATATTTTGAAAAAAAAAAAAAAAAACAAATGGTGGCCCAAATCTGAAAAAAAAATATATATATATATACCCAATGCAGGATTGTACTGAAACCGATATATCTAAACCATTTTTAAAGATAGATTCAAACAGTTTTTTGCAATGTATTTGCAAAAGCATGTTCTACAAACGGTCTGTAACAGAATTTTGATATTAGTCCCTACGTTTGTAAAATAAACAATTCAAATTTAATAACAATTTTCTGATTTCCTTTCTTGCAAACAAACGGACGTATTTTAAAAATGAAATCAATTAACAAAATTCTATTACAGAGAAAAGTTTCCTAATAGTCTAAAGAATGTGAGTTCTAAATTTCATGCATGTATCTTTAATAGTTCAGAAATTATATCCATTTTTGTCTCGCAATGTAGCAAAAAAAATTAAGTTACTGGAAACCGATAAAAGCGGGCGTGTGATTTAAAAATCCATAGCGCAGGACGTTTAAAAATGACGTCTCAACATCCGATAAGTGCACAAATACCCACAAAATGTTATGCAATGCATTCCACACATATCAAAGGGTATTTTAAAGAACAAAATTTTTGAAAATTTAATTTACAGAAAACAACAATAGAAGTGAGCGAGTGATTTAAAAATCCACAACGTAGGAAGTTTAAAAATGGCGACTCAACATCCGATAAGGGCACAAATACCCACAAAATGTTATGCTACGCATTCCACACATATCTCAGAGTATTTTAAAGATTTTTTTTTAGTTTATTCATTTTTCACCAAAAAATACCATCCTCTCCCCTTAAGTCGTTTTGTGCAAGTGAAGTTTTGTTCCCCAGAGGAATACAGAAGTTAAATTCTATAAGTGGGTGTGCAAAGAACAATAGAAACTAGCATTTCATATGTTTTATGTATATAGAAAATTATATGCAATAAGGTTCCGATGTTTAATCTTCATTTAACTCAAAACTTATTTTTATGACTTGTCTCTCTTTACCCAAACACCATCTAAAAATAACTGCACACCTTCTTACCCTTTTGTTTACTACATTTGCGATATGATATTGTATACCCAAAGAGAAACAAGCAAAGAGCTCGCGTTAGAAGATATGCTGTTCTTAAAATACCAATTTCAAAGCTCTTCTTTCGTACAAAATTTAATTCTTGGACCCATGTTTGTTAGAATTTTTATGATTACTACCACCACTCAAACAACTGAATAGTTTTTAACACCCTGTGTGAGCGGCCCGGGTTCAAATCCTGGTTGGACAAATTACCTGGTTGGGGTTTTTTCGAGGTTTTCCCTCAACCAATTGAAGCAGAATTGCTGGGTAATTTTCGGCGTTGGACCTCGGACTCATTTCACCATCATTAATTCACATATCATCCATACCATAGCCCGGGTTAACTTCACGGTGCGGCGTGCTGTACTTGTGCAAGAGCGCGGGCGTTCGGCTACCCAATCATTCACAAGCGTAAGAGTGGTAAGCACAATAAGCTTCAGGCTGCAGTGTAAGCCTTGGGGTCCCTCCTCCGTACAAAAAAAAAACACCCTGTATAGAAGTGGTGAGATTTTCACATGGAAGTAAAGCTCATCCATTTTTTCAAGACACTCGTGATGTGCAGTACAGGAACAATGTTTCTGTGGAGGGGGTAGGAGTAAAAGGGAAGGTCGGGCGTGTGTCTACCGACTTCAAGGCAAAGAGTAACCCATTCCCCTATAATACGTAAGTAGACTCATCCGATCTCGTGCGCAGCTCTGTAGGAAGAGTGGGGGAGTGTCTTGATAAAATTCATGAGCTGTAAGAATCAATATTTCCAATATACTGAACTCTTTAATTCTAAACATTGTAAGTGCTAAGTACGTCCAAGGAAGAGATGGATGTGATGCCGAACTAGTCAAAGATAGAATTTGTGATAAATATATGATGGTTACGATGATACGATCGGTACAAATGGACCAATTGCATGGCTTTCTTTTAGAGTTCCTTTCACTTGCTCATCCCAGGTTCCAGTCTTACGTCGTTAGCGAATCTCCTTGGTTACCAAGACCAACTAATTGAGTGCAGTGTTACTCTTAGGTCGTGGAGGTCATCGGTTCCAGCGAATTAATTTCCTAGACTTGCTGTGAATAATGTTCACGTCACAGATATTCAGTCAAAATGCTCTTCGGGGGACGTTGCCCCCTCATTGCCGAATTAATGTTTCTTTTTAATGAGATGAAAGCTCGTATGTCGTTACGAAACCACCGTCATGTCGGTAATGACAGATCTTTATTTAGCGTGACATTTCAAATACACAAGCTATTGACATACTTTGAGTTGACTGTATTGGCATAATGGAGCCATGGTAGTTAGTATATACGAGTATTTATTTAACCTGGTAGATAAGAAATGTAAAAAATTATATATTACAGTTATATGAACACTAATAAATATAATATAATTATTACAAAATTAGTAAAAGTCAGACATGTTTCGGAGATGCTTCTCCATCCTCAGTGACTTTACCACGACGGCTGGTTCAGATGATCGAACCGTGCTAAACAATATGCCTAGAACCTCGAGAATCTGTATTCGGTTGAATATTGACGTATTTGGCACCTGGTAGAGATAAGGTCATCAGGCCTTCTCTTACCCTCTACCAGGGGATTACGACTACAATATTAAGAATACATATTATAATTAAAATTAATATTAAATTTACAAATACAATTACAATAAAAATTAAAGTACGAAAAGATTAGGATAGATGAGGGTAATTGTAAACAAATGCTGTGAGAAATACAAAATTGTCAATATAAAAATTTTAATTCGGGGAATATTTAAATTAACATGTTGGCTAACCTACAAAGCAGTTTGGTGCCGAATAGGAGTAACTGCTTAGTTGTGAACGAATGTTTTGTAAGAGCCTACAAAAAAAGTTGAGAAAGAATTTTTCTTCACCTTCATTTCTGGCATTTTAAGTAAACGTACAGTGCTATTTTTTTAAGAATATGTTGTTTTTATGAGTGATGTATAGTAGTTAACATTTATTACAATGATTTTGAGGTCTCCCATAACCTCAGTTCATTAAATTATGACGTGTTTACATTTGCCCCATAGTTTTAATTGCTTGGGGATAATTGTAAACATGTTTTACTATGGTTACTTTTCTGTAATCAAAATACCAAGAAATTATATTAGAAAGAGAGGATTTAGAGAGGGTTGTCACAGATGTGAGAAATAGTAACTACAGTTATCGTGAAGCTCAAGAGAGGTACTGAGTTCCTATACTACATAAATTTTGTACTATTGAATAAACCAAAAAAGTAAGTTTACGGGTAATTTCGATCGACGTTTAGAGTCATTTACTAATAATCCTGTGCAACAGAGCTATAGAAATGACGGCACAATTGTTGACAAAGCCATAAATGCGTATTAAATTTTATATAATGTATTTTTTTTACATTATCAAGGGCTATTTTAAAAGATTTTCTTTTGAATTCACTGTTTTTCATCATATTTAATCATCTTCTTATCTTAAATCGCTAGAGAATTTTGTGTAAATCGATATAAGAATATACAGCGACATCATTTTATTTTTACTTGCATTTTTATTGTACCTGCATTTCTGAATGTACTTCACTCTCACCCCTTCACTAATGTCCTTGATCCCGTCAGACACACAAACTTACGGCCGCTGTTGCATTCGAAGTCTTCAAGCAGTGAAGTAAACACTGCAGTGTATAGTGTGTTTCATAAATATGGTTGCGTTTTCTATAGAAGAAAGAACCTATATTAATAATATCGTACTAAAAAATTATATTCAAGAAACGATACATTCAATTTCAGACAATATGCTTCAAAATGTTTTTAATAATATGCGTACTGAATTGAAGCCTGCATTGTAATGAACGGCAACCATTTTCAGCAACTTGTTTAAAAATTCAGATTAGCTTTTTTTGAATTGAGGTGGCTAGAAGCAAAGGAATGCTAGTGACATTTGTAATAACATGAGTTAAGTGCATCCAGTGTAAGCTAAAGTATCTAAAATTTTAGTGGCAAAGGGATATTTTAATCGCATCACACATTAAAATTTAAATAAAAATTTCACCGATTTTACGAAAGCTTAAATATTTAAACCCCATTTTCTCAAAAGTAACTTAAGTGCACTTACAGCCCTTCACTTATGACCCCCTCAATTTAAATGCACTCTCTACATTGTATGTTAACACCAATAATTAATATGCTAAATAAAGTAGACATTACATAACGAACATAGCCGTCTGAAAAGTTGAGTTTTTGAAAAAAAAAAAATGTTACTACTCTACTGTATTTTGATAAATTCCGTAAAAGTGATGATCAAACTGAAAATCGTAATATCGTATTTCTCTACAACATAAATGGATACACTACTTTTCTCTCCTCCTATACCTAGTAAAATGATTTGTTTACATATTGCACTAGTAACATCAAACTCCTGTAATGGAAGGGGGCAACAGTGTTTCCGAGTATAGCCAGGTTAATGTTAAAAATGTTGGTAAAAATAAAGTGATGTCCCTGTAGAAAATATGGAATACCGAGCGTAAGTCCATTCTTGCACTCACATCGCACGTTGCCGTGATGTACTTCCAGGTCGTATCCCATACAGGACACATATTGTTTTTATTGAAGAATATTATTGATATCAAGGCTGGTCATTAAAGCGTTTCTTCTCAACCTATGTCATTAGTTTGGGAACTTCTTTGTTTGACTTATTCACATCCTTTGCTCATTGTGAAATGATTGTAAAAACTAGGGTTTCCACTACTTTGACAGCGCGATGGGAAACTAGTACACTTGTGACGACCCTTACATCCGCCATCTGACGTCACTTGTTTGATTACCAGTGGATGGAATTGACCCTTCCTACCAGATCCCACGGCTTCAACATCTGTATTTTCAGTCATAATTATCTTCATTTGTTTGTTTTCTAAGTACATGGATTTGAAAGGGTGGACAGGAAGATCTTTCTTGTGGCTGATGGCAGTGGCAATTCTGTAAGATCCTTTGAACTGAGAGTGTATTTTGATGAAGAAAATTAGTTCAAGAACAGGTGAAAGCAGATTTTAAATCTTATCAAAACGCAATATGATGTCAGAATCCTTAACGATTTATATGCAATTAAGTAACTATACCATAACTATAGTCATGATTTTGAGAGAATATAAAATTATATTGGCGCTTTTATTTTTTTACACTTTATGAATGTATGGTACATTCTGCTTCATTTTGTGTTTGGTTTATTAAAATATTCAAATATTTATGTGTTGTAATCTCAGACCTCGAGTGACATTTATTAGGACTATTTCATGAATAAAATAAAAATGTAAATAATATATCACTAAAATTCGATCACAAAATGTTAATAATAATTTATTAACGAATACTTAACCTATTCAGACATTGTGAAGTTGAAATACTCGTAGATGAATATCGATTACTGCAATAAAGAAATTCGATGGTATTATTCAGTAATGCCAATTGCGAAAATCGAAATACAGGTTTAACAATGTTAATTACATGTACTGCACTTTTCTCTTATTATTATAACATAAATACATTTTCATTATCTGCTGAAATCATGATTTAATTTAACAGTAACAGTGGGGACAGCTATAGGTATACCAATGCTTATGTATTCACAGCGAGACATGTTGCTACACAGTGAAGCCATCTCTGTATAGATAGGACTAATTAAAACACGAATTTTATTATGCCATAAGGAACGCAGTTTGATCAAAGACCTTGTATATATTATTATGCAAGGTCTTTGGGTTTGATATGGGATGATGTTACATAAATTTGAACATCTGACTTTCTATTAATTGTTTAATTTCATTCACAAAATACAAATTTTATAGGGTATAATTATAAGTTATGTTACCTGTGGTAGCAGGACCAATGTCAGCTGTGCATTATTTCGACCGTTACAATCAGTGCTACACGAAAGCATTTTTTATAGCTCGACAAACACATTCTCGCTGTAGTGCGTAATGGAACTAAAGCTGCATCTACACAGTTCAATATTCCAATCGCGTATGCGTGCAATCTGGGAAGAATATTGAAAGAGTCAAGTTTAAAAGGTACGTTCAATTAAGATGCATGAAGATTTTGTGTCTACATGGTGCGCCGTTTTGAACGTCGTCTTCACTGCGTAAATATATTAATTAATATTAAATATCAATCTTGCATTCATTGCTTTAAAGTTGAAAGAAAAGTTTAACCGTGTAGTTGCATCTTAATGTATTCATGATCATCAATTTACGGGGAAACAGTTGGCGACAACGACTAAACAAAAGAACGACCATGTGATAAATTGATAGCGATAAATCTAGCTGCAAAAATTATCGCAAAGTGTGACTGTGATTGGTTGGAATTCAAAATTTCATTGCTCTTCATTGGTCGAAAATGGGATGACGTCATATAAACGAAATAGTCATTTTAAATACACGGTGTTCCGCTCAGAGGGATCGAGAAATAGGTAAATGCTCACCATTTAAAATCAGATGACGATATTGTTTTGATTTACATCTGAGAAGATGCAGAAACTGTCCAAGTTTATGTACCAATGGTGCGCATGCGCACTAATGTTTATCGTGGAAACTAGCCTGGCGCCATTGAGTAGAACATTCCATCATTGGACCATTCTCCTTCGTCGAGGCGACAATCAAAGGGAATGTGTATCTGGACATTTGCAGAACTTTTCTTGTTGATCAACTCCCCCAGGATCGGATGGTTCACCCTGTATAATATAACTTGTCGGCCAAAATATCAATGAAATTTTTAGAAATAGTTTAAAAACCGCAAATCTAGTCTTTCAAGTAAAGCTCCCTGTAAAGCCCCGGAACAATTTTTCTCTTGAAATTATTCAAATCTGCTTTACAGGGAGCTTTACCTGAAAGACTAGATTTGCGTGTACGTTAACAGAAAACCACAATTACAAGTTACACAGAGATTGTGTGCACTCGATGTGGGTCTCTGGCGTTTCGTCAGCCCACGCGAGTTGTGTGGATATAAAGGGAAAAGTTGAGACGGTGTCGGGTGGAGTTCCCGGGTAGCTCAGTTGGCAGAGCGCTGGAACGTTCAAACAGAGGTCCCGGGATCGATACCCGCCCAGGAACAATTTTTCCCTTGAAATTATTCAGTTTAAAAACCAGTCGTACAATATATCTTAGCCTGATTTTTTTTTTTTTTTCGGGATTCGACCTAGTCGTTTTACAAGAAACATTCAGTTGACTGAGGGGTCACTCAGGCCTCTGTTGGTACGCGGACCTCTGGCTTAGTAGCGTGCAGACAAAGGCGCAATAGTGCAGGAGTTCCTCGCTTCACTTCACCTGCTGTTGCCGCTTCCAATTCTTCCATCATTTACTTCACAATCATCGGCATTGAATAGCCTGTGTAGTTGCTTCAACGTAGTTAATTATTCTGTCATATTCAAGTGATTGCAGTGCTGATAAAGCAGTCGGAATCAGCCGCTAATGACGGATGTTATTCCATCTCACATCACACTCGACGACGCACCTGCCGCGGATTCGATCTGCAGTCCTTCTGTGTAGGAACTGGCTCAATTGCCGTGTTGTAAAAGAATACACCAATTGTTACATTCTGACACTCAATCATCTTCGCTTTCATTTCCTACAATTTTAATTATCTCTCCCATTATCATAATAATAATGATAATAATAGTAACAATAATAATAATTATTATAATAAAATAATCATCGTCATCGTCTTTTCATCTTTATTTTGTCATCTTAGTCATATATTTTTTTCTTCATATCCTCTTTGCTCCTCTTTCTTTTTACATGATTCTCTTTGCAATGAAAATCGTCATAAAATTTTAGCTTTCGAAACTATGACCTTCTAAAAGAAAACAGTTGAAATATAAAATATTCAGACGCAAGACACCTCGTAAAAGTTCAAATTTTTCTTCCAATTCAATACTTTACAAGAAAATTGTCAAATATTGTCAAAGATCAAGCAATGTTGACAAGGACTGTTCCTTATTGCTAATGATTTGACAAAATTTTAAAACATGTCCTTCACGTTCATTGTAACCTATGTAGGCCTACCTATTAAATATTAAAATACAGGGTGTAAACGCTATAAACTACCAAAATTATATAGGCAATACATACCGGTCTACCGAAAGAAATGTCCAGTGAAATTTTATTATTACTTATAATTCTATTTTTAATTTGTAAAATATTATGTTTTTAAGATTGATAGTAGTCTAATTTGTACACAACAGAGTAACAAAAGACTCCTTCAGTGTACATATCTAGCAAAGTAAATAATGATTGGATATTCTCTTTTTCAAAAAAGTAAGACTCATAAAACATGTTTTTTTCCTTAGAAAACCTTCACAGAAAGAAATATGTGACTTTCCTTCAGTTATTTATGCTCCACCACCAGCATTATTTGTCACATCATATCGTGTAATCCTGTATAAATATATAAATTCTTTGGAGCATAACTAGGTATTACAAAATAAAGTTATTTATATTACCTAACTGTATGGTACTCTAAAACGAAAAATATTCGGACTGCATTTGTTTCAAAACAAAATATTTACGTTTAGTATTTGCTTAGCATGTAAGTTAGATTCTTTTTCATTAAAAATACATATATTGGTATTTAATGGACATATCTGCCTTGCAATTTTCTCACATGCATTATTCTTCTTAATTTATTGTGGTATTCCACGGCGTACAGGCATGGTTTGATTCATATGAGTACATGGACTAACAAACAATATTTCTCGCCTTGTTTTTTGTGGTTCTTGGCGCCATGATATTTGAAATCCAAATTGCAACTCCTTGAAAAAATTGTCAAGTCTTTGATCGAATAGAACGTGTCCTTATTTACTTTCAAGACAATCAAAACTTTTGAAGTATTGCAAGTGATTTCGGAATTCATTCATTCAATCACTCATTTATAATTTTATGTACAAGGAGCAGTTATTTCACTGCAAACACAGCATTCTCCAATCTTCCCTATTTTTCGCCTTCCTCTTAGTCTCCACATCACTTATTCACTTATTTACAAATGGCGTTAAGGAATCTGGAGGTTCACTGCCGCCCTCACATAAGCCCCCATTGGTCCCTATCCTGAGCAAGATTAATCCAGTCCCTAACATATCTCACCTCCCTCAAATCCATTTTACTATTATCTTCCCATCTACGTCTCAGCCTCCCCAAAGGTCTTTTACCCTCAGGTTTCCCAATTATCACTCTATACACACTTATAGATTCACCCATGCGTGCTACATGCCCTGACCATTTCAAACATCTGGATTTAATATTCCTAATTATGTCAGGTAAAGAATACAATGCGTGCAGTTCTGTGTTGTGTAACTTTCTCCATTCTCCTGTAACTCCATCCCTCTTAGCCACAAATATTTTCCTAAGTACCTTATTCTCAAACCCCTTAACCTCTGTTCCTCTCTCAGAGCCAGAGTCCAAGTTTCACAACCATACAGAACAACCGGTAATATAACTGTTTTATAAATTCTAACTTTCAGCTTTTTTGACGGCAGACTGGATGACAAAAGCTTCTCAGCCGAATAATAACAGGCATTTCCCATATTTATTCTGCGTTTATTCATATTTGTTACTGTTGCTCCAAGATATTTGAATGTTTTCAACTCTTCAAAGGATACATTTCCAATTTTTTCCAATCTTTTTCCAATTATTTTTTTTCTAATCTTAGTCTACACATACTCTTCTGCCCCGAATTTTTCTTCCTGATCAGTTTCAGTATCATTCTTTCTTCACCCGCTCTTTCCAACACAGCTTCATTTCTTATTCTGTCAGTCCATTTCACACGCTCCATTCTCCTCCATTTCACATTTCAAATGCTTCTAATCGTTTCTCTTCATTTCGTCGCAATGTCCATGTTTCTGCACCACGCAATATCATACTCCACACAAAGCACTTCATTATTCTCTTCCTTAGTTCTTTTTCTAGATGTCCGCAGAAGATGCTCCTTTTTCTATTAAGACATTAAAACTTCATTTTTCATAGCTATCCTCCTTTTGACTTCCTGGCAGCAGCTCATGTTACTGCTTAAAGTCTATCACAAGTATTTGAAGGTGTTCACTTGTTCTACTGCCTCTACTAGCTTCTTTAATTTTCTTGCGATAATCAGGGTCTTCATCTTCTTTGCATTTATCTTCATCCCATGCTTCTCACAGCTGTCATTTAGCGGATTAGTATATCCCTTATTTTATTAGTATTGTAAGTTTTTTATACTGACAACAATGTAATTTTATTCTTCCAACAATAACTCTCCACTCTCTACAATTTAATTCTGCTCCCGTCAGCAATGGCATTTGCTCTTCACACAGTAACACAGTATTCGTTATTGCACTCCACAGACGACAATGACAATTTACTTGGAATATTGAGAACAACAATGAACTGAATTTTAACTAATGTTCACAAAGCACTATTTACAAATCAGAACTGTCAGTTCTCAGTTCACAGTTCTTCTAGCTCAGTCACTCGAGTTCACAGTATCTCGAACCACAGACCTTCAGAGACAGTCCACTGTACTCGAACTCAGGTCCCTCCAACTGCGGTCTACTGCACTCGAACTCAGGTCCCTCCAACTGCGGTCCACTGCACTCGAACTCAGGCCTTCGGATGCTGACACAGTTGCGGACGCACACTGAAGTCGAACTCCGGTACACAAGACTGGCTGGCTTCCTGTGTTCACTGGCTTACTCACTGAATGGCTGAATAAACTGAAAAACTCCTCAAGTTCGCTCGCGTTTCTTCTTTTATAGCTAAACTATCGTTGCGAGAAAGTACGAGTTCTGGATAGTTCGCGATATTTCGACGCGTGTGTCCATTCTCGAATTATCTCGCACGCTGCTGCTCCCCTCCTTCACCGCGCATAGCCATGCCCCAGGAGGCAGATGCGCGCGCAACCCGCCCAAAACACGGCCTACTTAGCCTCTCCTCCATCGGTCGTGAGATCGAATCTCACGTGGGCGTCACAATATTATCTACACTTATGCTTAAAACACCGTATCATCCAATAAAACTTGTGAGATATAGACAAGTCTTGAAAAATCTATTAAAGCATTGAATCAGACGAAAGTTTCATCGTATAGAAACGGTTTTAGAGGCCTGAATTACTTGTTTCCTTATATAAAATCTTAGCACTGGCTGCGAAGACATGATATAAAAGAGTGATAATAATGATCAAAGATGAAATGATGACAAGGAAACGAGAAAATCGATGCGATGATAATATCTTCATTCATCATTCACATTTAAAATGGAACCAATACATTAATTACCTCTGTAATAAATTACGTAAAATAACATATTATTTTGTTTTATTGAGCAATTACTTGTCAATAAGTTTATTACGCACAATATACTTAACTTTATTTAAATCGGTAATTATGTATGGAATTATAGGATCGGGTAGCTCATTTAAAATCTATTTTAATCCACTTTATTTATTAGGGTCTACACAAGAAAATAATTAAAATATGTCTTCATAAACCTATTGATTTTCCATCTCAAAAATTGTTTTTAGACTTTAATGTTCTTAATGTAAGACAAATTTATTATGTTGTATTAATAAAATTCATATAATCAATCGAAATAATTTTGTATTGTATTCTCATAGTTATGAAAAAAAAGGTATGAATTCTTTAAGATTGTTTGAACCAAATTCCAACACTGTTACAGTATTTAATCATAGTAGTAATTTAGGTCCAAGAACAAATAACAAATTTATATTTAAATATCCTAATCTTCTCAATTCTAGTAGTTCTAGTATTAAATTAAAAAAGTTATGTATGGATCTCATAAAAATTGAAAAATTGTAAATTTAAATTTATATATTCTAATTGCATAGTAGACATAAGAAAAAATTGTATTGTATACTTTTTAATTTCAATTCAGGAATCCGTCCCTGAGCACGAGTTCTACTCTTTCAGGGGCGAGCTAAAGTTTTTTCTGTATATATTATATTTTATGTTACAATTATTAGCTACATAAATAAATAAATAAATAAATAGATAAATAAATAAGTAAGTAAATAAATAAATAAGTAAATAAATAAATAAATATTTAAATAAATAAATGAATAAATAAATAAAATAAATGAATAAATAAGTAAACAAATAAATAAACGAATAAATAAATAAACAAAATAAATAAATAAATAAATAAATGAGTAAATAAATTCGTAAATAAATAAATGACTAAATAAATAAATAAATGAATGAATAAATAAAATAAACGAATAAATAAACAAATAAATGAATAAATAAATAAATAAAATGAATAAATAAATAAATAAACAAATAAATAAATGAATGAATAAATGAATAAATAGAGGAATAAATAAATAAATAAAATAAATGAACAAATAAATAAATAAACAAAATGAATGAATAAATAAATAAATCTGAAGTTACACTCCATCTTGCCGAGACTTGAACCCGGATCTCCGTAGTAAGAAATCCCAGGTTATGTAGTTTTCACAACCATGACTTTTTAATAGAATAACTGAATCATAAATCTTCACACGTAAGAGACATTAACTATTTTTTTTAATTATCGCTTTAATCTTAGGTTGCTGTATATTTCATCTGTATTATTTAATATTCCCGACATCGTTACGTAAGATCTGGCAATATTAACACAAACATTGCCACTCGTTAAAAAAGACGTCTCATGTTTATACAAGGGAATTAATGAGCAATTATTTTCCTTCGTGTCATAATGGTGTCTTCCTTTCGTTCGGAAAAAAATTGTCGGAATAAATGACAGAATAATTAGAAAAAATATTCACACTTGAAAACATTTTATCGCATGACAATGACAGATTTTAATTTCCAGTTACAATTATAAGAATAATCTCTTCACGCTGCAGGATATTGTGACTGCTATCAAGGTTCGAACCTTCTCTTTATTACTACAAATCAGTGATTTACTCGTATTTCTCGTAAAACAACCTACTAAAAAAAAGCAACAAAAATTCTGCATATGTCCAGATACACATTCCCTTTGATTGGCGCCTCAATGAAGGAAAATGTCCAATGACGGAACATTCTACTGAATGGCGCCAGACTCGTTTCCACGATAAACGTTAGTGCGCATGCGCAAGAACATGCAACTATTTTTAAACCATGGGTGCATAATAGAAATGGGAAAAGTTGGTATTTTCTCACAACAGTTCCAACTGGTTCAGTTCCTTGAAAATACTTACTTACTTACTTATTGGCTTTTAAGGACCCCGGAGGTTCATTGCCGCCCTCACATAAGCCCGCCATCGGTTCCTATCCTGTGCAAGATTAATCCAGTCTCTATCATCATATCCCACCTCCCTCAAATCCATTTTAATATTATCCTCCCATTTACGTCTCGACCTCCCCAAAGATATTTTTTCCCTCCGGCCTCCCAACTAACAATCTATATGTATTTCTGGATCGCCCATACGTGCTACATGCCCTGCCCATCTCAAACGTCTGGATTTAATGTTCCTAATTATATCAGGTGAAGAATACAATGCGTGCAGCTCTGCATTGTGTAACTTTCTCCATTCTCCTGTAACTTCATCCCTTTTAGCCCCAAATATTTTCCTAAGAACCTTATTCTCAAACACCCTTAACCTGTGTTCCTCTCTCAAAGTGAGAGCCCAAGTTTCACAACCATAAGAACAACCGGTGATGTAACTGTTTTATAAATTCTAACTTTCAGATTTTTTGACAGCAGACTAGATGACAAAAGCTTCTGAACGGAATAATAACAGGCATTTCCCATATTTATTCTGCGTTTAATTTCCTCCCGAGTGTCATTTATATTTGAAGAGTCCACTGCAAGAATAATGGATGTCATTTGGAATACATTTTTCAGGAGAAGCAATTGAAAGTTTGAAATTCTTAGTGCTCAAAGCGTAACTGTGATTTTCCGATCATTACTGGAAAATGATTATCTGTGTTAATGTCATAAAACTCTCTATGTACATTCTATATGTCTTAAGCTATGCATTGACAGTCTTGGTTCATTTTCGACAAGAAAGTGCCATCCATCATTTTTGCAGTGGACTCTTCATTTGTTGCTGTTGCTCCAAGGTACTTTATTTGAGTTTTTCCACCTCTTCGAAAGATAAATCTCCAGTTTTTATAGTTCCATTTCGTAGAATATTCTGGTCACGAGACATAATCATATACTTGTCTTTTCGGGATTTATTTCCAAACCTATCGCTTTACTTGCTACAAGTAAAATTCCCGTGTTTTCCATAATAGTTTGTGGATTTTCTCCTAACATATTCACGTCATCTGCATAGACAAGAAGCTGATGTAACCCGTTCAATTCCAAACCCTGCCTGTTATCCTGAACTTTCCTAATGGCATATTCTAGAGCGAAGTTAAAAAATAAAGGTGATAGTGCATCTCCCTGCTTTAGCCCGCAGTGAATTGGAAAAGCATCAGATAGAAACTGACCTATACGGACTCTGCAGTATGTTTCACTGAGACACATTTTAATTAATCGAACTAGTTTCTTGGGAATACCAAATTCAATAAGAATGTCATATAATACTTCCCTCTTAACCGAGTCATATGCCTTTTTGAAATCTATGAATAACTGATGTACTGTAGCCTTATAGTCCCATTTTTTCTCCATTATCTGTCGAATACAAGAAATCTGATCAATAGTCGATCTATTACACCGAAAACCGCACTGATGATCCCCAATAATTTCATCTACGTACGGAGTTAATCTCCTCAAAAGAATATTGGACAAAATTTTGTACGACGGCAACAAAAGTGATATTCCTCGAAAGTTACCACAGTTGGTTTTGTCCCCCTTCTTAAAAATAGGTACAATTATTGACTCCTTCCATTGTTCTGGTACAATTTCCTTTTCCCAAATAGCAAGTACAAGTTTATAAATTTCGCTATATAATGCACTCCCACCCTCTTGTATTAATTCTGCTGGAATTTGATCGATACCTGGAGACTTGTACTTTTTCAGATTTTCTATAGCAATTTCGACTTCTGAAGGCATGGGTTCGGGTATAAATGGCTCAGCAGTTTGTATTTCAATTTCGTCCCGATCATTTCTATTTGGCCTATGTACATTTAGTAGTTGCGCAAAATAGTTTTTCCATCTGTTTAGGATTGATGGAGAGTCTGCAAGCAAGTCACCATTCTCATCCTTGATCACGTTTACCCTTGGCTGATATCCGTTCTTAAATTCCTTTATACCCTTATATAAATGTCTAATGTTTTTATTCTTACTATTTGTTTCTACCTCATTCAGTTTTTCCTTCACGTAACCTCTCTTTTTATTCGAATACAAATTATTATTATTATTATTATTATTATTATTATTATTATTATTATTATTATTATTATTGAGGTCGTGAAAGGCTGTTACTAATCCAAGTGACAGAGCGGCAGATGTTAGCTAACTGAAATGATCGCCGGAATGACATCACGAAGAGCAGGAAACGAAGAAGGTCGCTGCCATCATAACCATCACATCCTTTTACTTGCATTAGCTAATATAACTAGAGTCTGTCTTTCTCTGCTCATCACACAAAAGCGAATTCCTCTCCATCACTTAGCTAGCGCAAGACTCTCTTGCTCTCTGTCTCTCTAGTTAATTGTTGTCTCCGTATCAACTTTCAACATCTAATATCAAGAGGTACAGCAGTTGCCATAGTAATCAAGCACACTGCCACTTTGTCGTTTTCTGAAATGAGATGTACTCTTTTTTTCTTCCAGGCAATCCTTGGTTCTTATCCCGACTATTTCATAGAGTAACGTAACTCCTGACACATTTTTTTTTTAATTTATGAGACTTTTATATTGTTTTATGTAAGTCCTGGTATATGTAATAGTTAATTTCTTTAACTGAGAGGTTATTTTATCTGAAATTTTATTAGTGATAGCGAGATGATATTTGGCAAAATGAGACCGAGGATTCGCCAAGGCATTACCTGACATTCGACTTACTGTTGGGGAAAACTTGACTGATTTCACTAAATTATTGGTGATATAAAAAAATTATTTTCTCTATCAGGGACAAACTATCACGTATAAGTACGTTTATGGCCGATCATGTTTTTTAATAACCTTACCGATGTTGTTGGTACGCTTTGTAAATTAAACTTACAACACACGTTCGGTAAGTAAATAAACCAAATCAACTTTTATTTATTTACTTAAGGGGTTAGGTACAGCTTACAGCAGTAAAATTTTGGAAATATTCAATATTTTATGTTGTATATTGTACAATAATGAAAATTAGTATGTATAAAAGACTGTCTTCCTGCTATATAAAGAAATAGGTTTACGATTTAAAAAAAATCCACATTTTTGTTTTCAAAATTCAGTTCACTGTGTAGTGATGTTCAAATATCAGTACTTTATTCTAACACAAAATTTAAAAAAAATATATATTATTTATTGAGGAATGTAGTTGAAAGAGCATGATATTGTAAACATGAGTTTAAGCAATAAAATAAACGAGAGAGAACATGAAAAAGTTAACAAGTTTATGAGTTATGAGGGAAACGTTTCATCACTGCACAGTAAACTGCCATCATTTTGAATTTTGAAACCAAAAATGTAATTTTTTTTTTAATTGTAAAATTTTTTTATAGCTATAGCAGAAGGGTAATGTTTTACACATACCAATTTTCATTATTGTAGAAGATACAATTATGGAACAAAAAATGTTGATTATTTCCAAAACTTTTACTGCTGTAAGCTGTACCTAACCCCTTAAAAGTAATGAACTATCAGTGTTACGCACCACTATGTGCTATGAGGAAAATAACTAAATGTCTTACTGTACCTTACTTACTTACGGCTTTTAAGAAACCCAGAGGTTCATTGCCGCCTCACATAAGTCCATCATCAGTCATTATCCTGAGCAAGATTAATCCAGTTTCTATCATCATATCCCACCTCCTACAAATCCATTTTAATATTATCCTCTCATTTACGTTTCGGCCCTTATTATACCAACTCATTCTAAATTAATTAATTAATTTTTTTTGCTCTTCCATGAATTAAATGCATATCAGCAAGTTGCAAGGTTTAATGAATCAAAATATTATTTACGATCCCAACTAGCTTATCCCACGTTTATGAGAAATCACCAACGTTTGCAGGAACAGGTCGTCTGCAACCTAACTTCAAAAGAATGGACTTGAGTTCGATTCCAGCTGGTTACACTGACTAACATATCTAGGGTTGTAACTACCAAACAGAACGTTTCTGGACGTAGGTTCCTATATGAAAGTTGTTCATAATTGTCTCCTCTATCAACCCTAAAAGTTTGTAACATAATCACTGAATCACCCTGTATAGTCTATCATATTTTTCTATGAAATACTAGGGCTTTCGATAAGTAATGGCAACAATGGCGTAAATCATTGCTCCTAGCGGTGACCATTGAAATCTTGTACTACGTAACAGAACAGCAATTGTTTCATAAATTTTCAATATTGAAATTCTCGAAGTAGCCATATTTTTGTAAATAAAGTGGCCGTTTCTGAATTGTAGTACACAAGATAGCCCTAAACGTACGAACAAATGTGTTTTATAAAAATCCAAGTTGGAAGAGAAAGACATACGACTCAGTGTTTTTGGACATTACAAAAAGCCTGTGGGAGAAAATTCCTAAAATACTGAACTATTGCGAGCTGAGTGGAAGCGATGCATTCGCTTTCAATCAAGAGTTGACATCCGAAGAGCTTTAGATTGATAATTGAAAGAGATATTCAGAAATGCTGCTGCAGATGGAGTCCGCCGTCTTCCAAGAATTTGGCAACGTATTGTTGACATGGCAGGAGACTATATTTGAAGTATGTAATGTCAAAAGTAACCTAAATTAATTTAGTGTGAAACAGTAACTATGTTGCCATTACTTTTAATGGCTTTCGCCCAATGGAATACTATACAGGCAATTTATATGAAATCTATTTGTCTATTCTACAATAAAAACGATAAATTCCAACTTTTTTACTGCTAAAATAGCATTTGTTTACATCAGCGAATGTACTCTGGAATTCCAATCGCGAGAAATCCTACAACGACCAATATTAATGGTATGAAAATTACGTGTTTAGCTATAAAGGTAAAAAAAGTTATTTTCTTATAGGTTTCACCTTCGAGGCAGATGACCTTAATGAAGACCAAGGTCACACAGAAGTACCAAGGTTGAGTGATGTTACTGATCTTCTGGGGAATGCTGGAATCGGCTGACAAGAGAGAATTTTTCTGCTCCTGACTCATTAATCTACTTCAAGAACAGATGACAATCAGAACGCGGAATATTAGCAAATCCCAAGAACGGAATATGAAAAAGGTAATCTTCTTTAACCGGTTTATTGCATGGTATGCTTAACACAGATCCAAGTTTGCATGTATATCGGAGCAAGGAAGGATAAAAAATTATTTATATTTAGTGAAATTATTAACATTCTGTCTAATGTTTGTATTCAGTGGTTACTCAATTTATGAAATTAATGATTCTCCACTACCAAGGATTTTATATGAACTGTATTAGGACTAACATATACTAATTATTCAGTTAGCTTTAGTTGTTCGTATACACAAAAGCGAAAGCGGTTACCATTCATTCATAGTATTCTGCCCAATGGCAGATCTTTCACTGCAAACCCAGCATTCTCCAATCTTTCCTATTTTCTGTCCTCCTCTTTGCTTCCTCATATGATTCATATATCTTAATGCCGTCTATCACCTGATACCTTCTTCTGTCCTGGACTCTTCTCCCGTTCACCATTCCTTCCAGTGCATCCTTCAGTAGGCAGTTTCTTCTCACCCAGTGACCCAACCAATTCCTTTTTCTCTTTCTGATCAGTTTCAACATCATTCTTTCTTCACTCTTTCCAACACAGCTTCATTTCTTATTCTGTCTGTCCACTTCACACGTTCCATTCTTCTCCATATTCACATTTCAAATGCTTCTATTCGCTTCTCTTCACTTCGTTGTTATGTCCATGTTTCTGCCGCATTCATTCATTCATTCATTCATTCATTCATTCATTCATTCATTCATTTATTTCCATAGATCTTACATGAGCAATGAAGCTTTAAGATGTGGAACATGTCAACATTTTACAATATTACAATTACAATTTTTACAAATTTTTATAGTTTTACAATTTAGTAATTTTCTACAATTTTTACAATTTTGTACAATTTTTTTTTTACATTTTTTTTTACATTTTGGCGAGATGTAGTGAGATGAGATGAGGTCCGAGGATTCGCCAAAATATTACCCAGCATTTGCCTTTTCGGTGGGGGAAACCTCGGAAAAACCCAACCAGGTAATCAAATCAAAGGGGGTAATCAAATCAAAGGGGTTGATGCCAAGGACTCGCCATAGATCATCCGGTTTCAGTCCCACGGCTGGGGAAAACCTCCGAAGAAACCAAAGTCCAAAGGGGGATCCAACCCAAGCCCGAACGCAGCTCCGGATCAGCAGCCCAGCGAGTCTGTCGACTGAGCTACATCGATGACTCTACTAAAAGTATACAATACATAGCCAATCAGATTATTAAATTTACAAACGCAAACGATCATTCATAAGTTGAGCTATATTATAATACAAAACAATTTAATTAAATTTAAGGCATAAACAATTCAACCAGTTGTGATATACAGAAATTGATAATACATATCATGCAAACTACTTCAAATTACAAACACAAACAATTTATCAGTATAGCTATATAGATTACTATTCAATTTAAAGCATATACAATTCATCGGCCAAATCTATACAAATATATACAATACAAAGTAGCATACTTTCATTAAGCTATACAAATTTGTGCAATTAATATCAAGTAGATTAATTCAATTTATAATCATAAACAATTCATCAGTTGAGCTATACATATTACCATTCAATTTACAGTAGGTCTATATACAATTCTTCAGTAGAGCTACACAGACTAGTAATCATTTTAAGAACATATACAATTCATCAGCCAAACTATACAAACATATACAATCAAATACAATGTCACACTCCACACAAAGCACTGAACTAGTCTCTTCCTTAGTTCTTTCTCCAGAAGTCCGCAGAAGATGCTTCTTTTTCTATTAAAATCTTCCTTTGCCATTGCTAAAGCTGTTCACTTGCTCTACTGCTTCATTTAGTATTTGCACGTTTACCTTCATTACTTTTCTTCCTATAACCATGGTCTTCGTCTTGTTTGCATTTATTTTCATTCCATACTGCTCACAGCTATGATTTAGCTCCAGTAGCATATCCCTTAGTATCATCTCTTCTTCTGCTAACAACGCCATATCATCAGCAAATCTTATGCACTTTATTCGTCTTCCTCCTACTATTACTCTCCCATGTTCTGAAAACAGTTCTTCACTAAATCTTCCAAGTAGATGTTGAACAGGGAAGGTGATAAAGGACATCCTTGACGTACTCCTCTACCTATTTTGCTTCCTTCTGACATTTCTTCTCCTATCCTGACTTTGACTCGCTGTTTCATATGAAGGTTACTAAACAGCCTCCTCTCTTTCCAATGCACGCCATCTTCCTTAAGGATCTCCATCAGTTTATTCCAATCCACTCTGTCAAACGTCTTTTCTATGTCCATAAATACTATACATTTATACACCGCGGTAACAGAACAATGACCCACCTTTCGCAGTGATATTTGCCCCTACTTTACCATTATTTCTTAAGGGATATACAAAATGTTACCATGGCAAAGAGATGTCCATTTTTTGACAATACGTTATTATTTTCAATTATTAAATTTTTTTAAGCATTAGAGACAAAGAGGCAAGTTTTATAAACAACAGTAGACAAGCTCACAGATTGTATCGGGTCAAGTACCCACATAGGAGACATCCGGCCCATACCATCTTTCCACGTCTGTTCCAAAAGTTAAGGGCAGGAGGGCACGTGGTGCCAAATTACAATTCCATTTCCTCACAACTATTTCTGCTTGTAACTTTCGACTCAGTCATTTCGGGACCAGGGTTCTTTATCTCAAATTGATACATGTGCCCTTCGCCATCATCCCTGAAAGTTTGTAACACCACCTCGGAAACACTCTGTATATTCTGAGGTTATGAAATGTAAATCTTTTACGAACATCACATAAAATGTGTTTAAACTAAGAGAATGTTGTTTCTACGTCATATGACGTTACAGGGGCATATCTATAATACACTACATCATTGTTATTTAATTACTCCATTCGTACCTGCTTGCAATTTCTACCTCACTTATGAATCCATTTGACGTAATGGATGTAGCTACCAGAAGAAACCGTTCGATCCGCTGTACGTTTGGGAACGAAAATACACTGTCTGGTAATTACATAAATTCTGGGCTCTTATAAATAAGTAGCAGTCAGAGTGCTGCATTGGAGTTAAATCAATCGCTTGAACTCAGTCGAGTGTCGCACCCTCGAGTGAGATACGATCGGTCGTGATACGCTCGTAATAAATAGAAGCACAGTACAAGGTCATCTCACCGACATGTCTTATCCTGTATGGAAGGCGACAGATAAGATACACATATGTTTTGCTCACACGGTAAAAATAAGGCTTTAGTTTCTGCATTCATGACAAACGTTTAATGGAACGTACCAAAACAGGAACATGAAGTTATAAATAAAATAGTATGAAAAACTTCGATATACAGTTATTATTGCTAATTAATAATTATTCAATATTTCATTTACCACATATATAATATGACAGGTCCATACATAGTGTTCCGCCTACATACTGCGACAATGTACAAAATATTATTGATATAGCAGTAGATTAATAACAATATTAGTACAGAGATAACGTCACAGAAAATATAATAAAAAGAATAATCATGCTGCACAACTGTTACAGACGCAAAGATTGATACAATAATAATAATAATAATAATAATAATAATAATAATAATAATAATAATAATAATAATAGTAATTATTATTATTATTATTATTATTATTATTATTATTATTATTACTACTACTAGAAAACTTGATACAGTTCTTGCATTATCGTGATTGTGTTCTCCGTTTATAATAATTACATTTATGTCTAATAACATCTATCAGATGTAGCAAAAACAAAATCACTCCTGTGTGGGGGGGGGGGGAAAACATTTACCTACAACATTTACATTACATTTTAAAGCAAGTTTTGTAGTTGTACTATGGAGAGGTTAGTTAAACACTGCAAAGTTTTGAAATGATGAACATCTATGATGATACTACACAGTTCATGACTGTAACAACAACGAATGTCTAACGCTCGGCTTATATCGTTCGAGGATTTATCGCTCGTGACAATTTTACCCATCATGCATATGCGCTACCTATCAGATTATGCTATGAACTTCTTGGCGTTCGAGCGAAAAAGTCCGATGCAGATCTCTGGAGCAGTACAGTTTATATTTCACAGCATTTCTGACCGACCGACAGAAAGACTGAAAATGTGTGTTTTGGGTAGGCTTTGCGCAATGAAGATCGTCATATATTTAGTGTACTGTAAGAAAGGGTTCGTACTCAATCATTCGTGTTGTTAGGCCATGGAACAGAAGCGCCCTTTTTGTTGTGTGAATAAAGAGAAGTCGGAATAAAAAACTTGCTCTCTAATTGAATAACGATGCGAAACAACGTTCACAAATTCGTGTGGTTTACGGTTGGGTTGTTCGCCTTAATGGGAATCAGTGAAGCATTTCTGAAACAGTTTGAAGACTGATCAAATAGAATTTTAACAGCGAATCAATGGAGCGGAACTTTGAACACCTTGTGCTTCCTCTGAGAGGGGAAGCAAGCGTCTTACCTCACACAGGAAGTAAGTGCAGATTATCATTTGGAAACCGTCCAACCGATAACCTGGCTATGTGTTTTCTGTAAGGTGCCTCCTTCGAAGATATATACAAAGTGGAAAGTGTTCTACTCTTATGTTAGTCGGTATCTTATTGTTTCGTCGGTAGAGCCAATTGGCTAGTCTACATTCATCGAATCATAGAGTCATTTTACCTAATAGCCAATTGGCTAATATCTGAAATTGAGACAACTCATCCTGCCTAAGGTCCTTCTGTACTTCGCTGTACTTCTTCCCCTTCCCCCCCCCCACCCGTATGTTGTAGCTAATAAGTTACGTCCATTTTCGGCTTTTCTCCCTCGAAATTTTCTAGCGCTCCTTCAGTGGAGTGGCGAAACCCGAAGTGAGACAAGTGGCCAACAGGCTTGGAGTTCACATATTCAGTTTTACACAGCCCCAACTCCCTTGCAAGGACGTGTTTTCACATATCTTTAAAGTTTCTCCTCCATTTCATTCATTCATTCATTCAGTTCAATGACAGTGTCCGGAATATACGTAGTATAGGGAATACAGTGTGAGAAGCGACATGTAACTATGGAATGCTTCTTTTTCATGCTTAAAATGCTTAAAAATTTTAAGCAGTTTATTGAATAAGAAAACCTCCTTGCACAAAAAATTTATTTTCAGATTGGCCTAAAACTTCTCACAAAGGTAAATTAATGTTGACTATTACACTTTTACTACGTCATACTACTTTTGACCAATAAAACGGTACGAAAGGACCTCTTTAAACCAATTGGCTGCTTATCGCACAATTTTATCGCGTCCCTAGCATTTGTTTAATTTTATCGCGTCCCTAGCATTTGTTTAATTTTATCGCGTCCCTAGCATTTGTTTATTTTTATCACTATCCTAGCATTTGTTTCTTTGTTTGCCAACATTTCAAACTGCACTGGTCTGGACGTCAAAAAAGCAGAAAATTACAAACCACTCCAGTCGATGCACAGCACTTTCAAATATGACTCGCATTGGCATTCAAGAACAAGAATTAATAAAGATCACTGGTCATAGCTATGCATCTTCCCTGAAACCTTATTTACAAATAAATGAAGAGCACCATTCGGAATTCCAGAATAAGTTGAGGAATACACCATGTACATCAACGAGTTCCACTTCTTTTACGCACACGTCCAATATAACATCAACTCAACCACCAACCACTAAAATGTTGAAATTTAAAAATTGTACTTTCAATAATTGTTCCTTTTAAAGTTATTCTTGTTTATTTTTTATTTCATCATCCTTAATTAAAACTTTTCTTGTTTATTTCATCATCCCTAATTAAAACTTTTCTAACACTTATTTATATTATTTAGGTTATGTTTGTTATAGCTTCTGCTATATGATATTATGGATAGTCACGTATCAGAGATTGTTTAATACTAAGATTTATTGAAAAACATCTGTCAAGTGGCGTTGATTACTGGGATCCGGATAACTGAAGTGGAATGCAACTGTTTTAATAAAAATGAAATTGAATCAACAAAGCCTTCTTGACTAGTAACCGTCCACAGAGTTCAATGAATATTCCACAGTTGGCACAAATGATAACAAGAAAACAGCTAATCATAACACACTACTGCCATCTAGCATAAGATAATATTTGTAATGTTGAGATGGTACAATAATACATTTGAAGACAGTTGTATTTTCGTAAGTCAATTAATATTTTATTGTATTGGAGTACTTCGTTACTTCTAATCTTTATATAATTTCTTCTAATCGTGTAATAGTCAATTAAATCCCACTTCAGTTTTGATTCTCTCTAGATAAATCTAATGAGATTACTGTTGATAAATACAATTTAATTAGCACTTGTATCAAATAATAATATTACTAAGTTCTTTCGGAACATATTCATATTGCACTTAGATTAAAATATGCTGGTGTTAAATCCATGAAATTTAAAAGTTTATTATGACTCTCTATTTAAACTTAGGCCAAAAAGCTAATTAATTTATATTCCCATAACTATTTTCAAGCTTTTGATTAAATATGAACTAAACATTTTGAAAACTTTGTCGCAACGAGTCTCTTTAGTGAGGTCAATATAAAATATATTTAAAAAATATAATTTTAAAACTATTACCTCTAATGGCGTCAAATTTTTTGCAGATAACAGTATTGTAGGCCAGTTTATCTAGTTTAAATTTCACAAATTTTGGATGAAAATTGTGAAAGTTTTAAAAATAATTGAATCAGGAATTTTCAAAAGGGACCAAGTCCAAATTTTTGCAAATTGAGCTTATACCTTTTCCTGGCTCTCCATACACCCTTCTTGGATTTCAGCTTTAAAAGGAACCAATTTCTATAGAATGTACACATTTAAATTGTGTATCGACATGTTTGGACTGTTATACATCCAGATCCATACAAAAAGTTTTTGTGTTGTTTTCTTAAAATCTACTTTTTCGGACTTGGTCCCTTTTGCATATTCCTGATTCAATTATGTCCCCTTAAAATACATTTTTTTGTGATCAAGACTTCCAACGTTACATGCGATGTCAAAGACGGTACACAGCTTCAAGAACTTTCAGTTCTCGTCTAAACAACAGATCAAATTGCTTAATTTTCCCCCGTTTGTTAAAATTGCTGTTGTTGCAACTTGATACGAGAGGACGTGGGAGGAGGTAGGGGAAGAGGGAAAAGGAGGTCAATTCATATCGCAACGAGAGAATCGTCTCCGAAAAATTGGAACGTTCATTAATACCAGACGGAGTACAGGAAGTATCAGACAATGCGTAACAGAAACACGAGACACGCGTGGTGGACATGCGTGTGGGAGACAGCTGTACAGTTTCACACATCACACCTTCCACTTCTAGGAAACCATGGCAACTCTGCGCTTCCTTCAATTATTTCCAATGAAACTAGCATCTCACAGAGGAACTTGAGTTGTAAAGTCTTTTTTCTTGTAATACTAAGTACAAGGTGGGACAGAGCAATCGGACGATTTTCAAATGGAAGTAACTCAGTAGTTATGTCTATTAGAACATAGAAAGTTTTATTTTCTCAATCCTACTATCAGGGACTGGAATGCTTTACCTGCAGACTTAGTAAAGGCTTTACCAATAACCAAAAATGCATTTAAAAATAGGCTTAAGGACTTTACTAATAGACAGTAGTATATTGTACACACTACGTAAACTGGGGTTACTTTGAACATAGAAGAAATTTTGAACATTTTTTCAGAAATTCATATTTAGTTTTCTACATGCTGTGCTTGTTACAGATGGAGGTAAATTTGGTATGAGAATGATTTTATAATAAATTTGCCTTCATCTATAACAAGTGCAGCATGTAGAAACCTAAATATGATTTTCTGAAAAAAAAAAATGTTCAAAGTTTCCTCTGTGTTCAAAGTAACCCCAGTTTACGGTATTAAAAAAGGGTGTAATTGATATTTTGTTATTGAAGTGTTGTATCAGTGAGGAAGTGTGTTGTATCAGTGAAGAGTGAAGTATGTTGTGTCAGTGAAGTGTGTTGTGTAAGTGAAGTGTGTTTCTGTCAGTGAAGGTTTATAGTTTATAGTGGCAGTGCCACGTATTTGAACAGTGAAATGTTTTTGAAGTGTTAGTGAAATCAGATAGTATCAGTGAAATGTGTCGTAGTTCCAGTGGACAGCGAAATGAGTGTAGTGCTGAAAGGTACTTGTGCATGTATGAACATATCATACTCGTGGGTTTTAGTTTGATCTGAGGGTTAAGATACAAATTAGATTTACTTTAAATGTTATTTTAAATAATCGTGCTCCATTTAATTTAGGATGCTCCTTGTTATTATTATTAGTATTAAATAATATTAATTTATTATTAATTGTGTTAATTATTAAATGTCATACTATTGAGTGTAATTAGTTACCACTGCCACCGTATATATACCCATTTACAGTGTGAATAAATAAATAGATACATATATACACAAATATATTACTGCCAAAAAAGCTAGCTATGTATGCCATTTCGTTGACATACATTTAGATTGTCTTGAAAATTATGTCCTTCAAATGGTGTCCTTCTCTTCATGCATTCTTCAAGTCTTTCCCTGAAATTACGTGTCGCTCTTCCCAACATTTCTTCATCAATATTGGCGATTTCCTGGGAAATAGCAATCTTCAGGTCATCAGTTGTTTGGGGTCTCTTTACGTACACTTTGGACTTCTGTTAACCCCACAGAAAGGAGTCGCAGATGGTAAGGTCAGGCGAGCGGGGAGGCCAGATGTCTCCACGCCGAGAAATGATGTGCCTTGGAAACATGCGGTGCAGAACTGTCATTGAATTTTCTGTCATATCTGAGAGGCAAGATAAATGAACCCCTGCGGTGGTCCAGGTTCGAGTCCCGGTCAGGTCTGGCGGACAAGGTCGCAGTTGGGATTTTTCTCGGGGTTCTCCCGTTTTCCCATATTAGGCATCTACATTATTCCGTCACCATTTCTCCATTTTGTCATCGTTCTGACGATGGACGGAGGGGGCTGGACTGGAGACGAGGGGGTTGCCTGCTCGAAACCTGGGTACGCAGCAAACCTTAGTGTAGTCAGCCGGTGTGGGTTTGGGAATGCGCCTAGTTTGAGGGTGAGCGCAATAGATCGTAACAGATCGCAGTGCTGGGCCATAGTTCACTCCTTCAGCAAATTCCATTTCATTCGGCAGAACCTAAATGCCACACTACACCTGGATTAAGACACAGTAGGAATTATGGACCAAGACTACACAATTCAGTATTGAAAAATAATCCAGACCTAAGCAATTTACACATTCTTAAGTTTAAAAATAAAGTGAAAATGTTTGTATGATATTTGATAAATTGTATTATTATTTTAAGTGTTACTAGCATTATATGGTAGGCCTACTAATATTTATTGTATTTACCTGATGCATGTAACCTATAAGATAAAACATTGTAATAAATATAAATAGATCATTTTCTTAATTAATAACAGTGCATATCTCCAAAAAATGATTTCTTAGCATCGCCACAGATACACTTGATTGTACTTGTCACTATCTCTTGTCACTAGAGAGTTCTTGAAATTTATATTTTCCCCGCCATTCATAAAATATTTTGATATGATACCTCTTGCACAAAAGATGAGATCTATAACTGAAACTTGATTAATATATTTCAGTATTATTTGTATTTATCCTGGTAATAATGAACAGTTTGACTCGTAGACATTTTGTTTTTCAGCATTAACTTCCCATGATTGTCTGAGAAGATTCGAAGAGAACGTCAGGATGTAGACCTTCAGCTCCCCCCTACTACCAATAATGCATAACACAATATCAATACGGCGGTTGCTGTCGTCTGCGATACAACGAACCTTTCTGTTGATTTTCGAGTTCGTTATTTTTTTCCTGGTTATTATATGCTTATTTAAGTTGTGTTAACTCTCACTATGTGGTTTTATATTTTATTTTATCCGTCATAGTATTTATTTTATTATTGTAAATATTTTTCTTTTATTATTATTATTATTATTATTATTATTATTATTATTATTATTATTATTATAAAATATATTCTAAAATAATAACAAACCGATTACCTGTTATAACAGAAAATATATTACTGGAAGAACAACATGGTTTTAGGAAGAATAGATCCTGTATCGATTGTGTATTCTCCATAAGCCAGATTATTGAGAAAAATAGGGAATACAATATCCCAACTTATATTGCCTTTATTGATTACAATAAAGCTTTTGACACTGTTAATCGTCAAAAATTATGGGAAGTATTGAGATCTACAGGAATACCAGATCATCTAATAATGGTAATACAAGGCTTATATAGTAACACTAAAATTAGAATTAAACTAAAGAATGGAATAAGCGAAGAAAGCAAAGAAATAATACGAGGTGTTCGACAAGGGTGTTCTTTATCACCTGTTTTATTTAATTTATACATTGACGACGTCACCAGAAGGTGGCTATTACATACGGAAACAATTTTTAACCGAACCAATACACCTCTAAATACAATATTGTTTGCTGATGATCAGGCTATATTTACTACCACAGAAGATGACCTCCAACGAGCTTTGTTTAAACTGAACTGCATCGCCAAAGAATATGATCTTCAGATATCTACTAAAAAGACTAAAGTGATGGGTTTTAAGGGAACAACGCCATTAAGAACAAAAATAATTATTAATAATGAAATCATAGAGTAAATGAACTGTTTTAATTACCTGGGCTGCATGATATCATATGAACAAATTAACGACATAGATAGGAAGCTCTCTAAATTCCAGCAGTTAATTGGCACGATAAAAATAACACTAAAGAAGAAAGTTAGGACCGACACAATTTTAAAATTTTACAAAACAATGGCGATTCCAACATTAACCTATGGATCCGAAACATGGTGCATGACAACTCAACAAATGAAGAGAGTAGAAGCAGCTGAAATGAGACTGCTAAGGCCAATAGCAGGATATAGCTTATTGGACCACAAGCGAAATGAAGACATACGACAGGAACTAAATATGCCAAATATTATAGAAACTATCACAGAATATAGGAATAAATGGCATGAACATATATGTAGGATGGAACCATCCCGCATTCCATACCGACTACACCATTATAAACCCCAAGGGGAAGACGAATCGGAAGCCCTAGAAAACGCTGGAAAAACCAATTGTAATATTGCTAGGGAGACGAAACGGGCCAATGGGCCCAAATCGTATTGATGATGATGATGATATTATTATTATTATTATTATTATTATTATTATTATTATTATTATTATTATTATTATTATTATTATTATTATTATTAATGCATTAATTTGTATTACTCTCTTTGTATCATCTCTGTCACGGTTATTCTATTATTATTATTATTATTATTATTATTATTATTATTAATGAATTAATTTGTATTACTCTCTTTGTATCATCTCTGTCACGGTTATTCTATTATTATTATTATTATTATTATTATTATTATTATTATTATTATTATTATTATTATTATCGTTGTTACTATTATTTCTATCATTTCTATTATTGATGTCTGTAAAATTTATGTAGACTACTGGACTGTACCCGAGCACGAGCATATGCTCATTTCGGGTATCTATTCATATGTATTCATTTCAAATGTAAATTGTGAATAAATTTGAAATTTGAATTTGAATTTTATTCCATTCCAACCCTAAGTGGAAAGATCCGTCTCGGGTTCGACGTTCGAAAAACCAAACCAAGATAGAGAAAGCAATGGACATTGTTGAGGCGAAGTGTAGGAAGGGGGTTTTGCGTTGCTGAAGATGAACATCTCAATGAAAATGTGAGAATTGCCCAGCACGGTTTTGAGGCTGGTAATTTCGACTCCGTTTTCCGTGACAAACCAACATCAGGAACATTAGTATATCTTGAAGAACATTCGGCACAATTGTGTAAAATAAGTAAACTTGTGGCTCATTTCTTGGGGTAAGGACGGCTTTCCATATGCAAATATTTCTCTGATATTTTATGTTGTATGTGGGACACAGCTCTTTTGTTCCGAGGGGGAAAAAAAAATCCACTTCGGGTGGTTTCCACCAGAACAGCTTGTTTTAAGGCATGTGCGAGGCATAAAGAAATGACACAGTCACGTTTTCCACTCATTTGTGGTAGTTCGTGCAGAGGTCTTGTTACTATTTCAACAACAGTTCTGTTATTGCACACGCCCAAAGGGGTATAAAAATGGCAGAATAAAAATAAAAGAAACCTCAATCCCCTTTCCGGCACATGTTGATCTGTTCGTGACTAACTAATATATTTTAATGGTCAGGCTGCTTAAAAATAAAAAAAAAATGATCCCCCATTCGAATCCCGAGAAGTGCATATGTTCTGCAAAGGTTCGAGAAAGTTGAAAGAATTATTGTATGTTGCATTATTATTTACATAAGGTATAATTCCAATCCCATTGATGTTTCTTAGCAACCAGTTGTACTGAATCTAATAGGTACGGCTAATACTTGGATTTTACGACGTTCGCTTTTGTTTATTTAGAACTAGCCGTTCTCGTGCGCTCCGCTGCACCCGTTAGAAATAAATATAAAGTAATTACATAATTAAAATAGGACGTTTGATCCAGGGAACATTCGTGTTTGATAGAAGGATAAATCGTTTAATATGTTACTTAATTTAAATTGTATTTAAATAATTAAAATGCGATCATTTGGTCCAGAGAGCACTCAGAAGTTACTGTAATAACATTATAGCATTATGTCCATCTAGAGAAACTACACTTTCCAATGGCGAAATAATAATTAATTACACAAATCGGTTAATTTAGCTTCCGATATTACTACATACAAACACAGAAACATTCTCTGTAGGCTATGTTTCATAGCTTTCGATTGTTGTTGTCCAAGGCCCCTTATAGACGTAGTCATTTGTTTTCATTTCATTACACCGCCTTAGATGGCATTGCATTTTAATTTTAAAACTCATTTATCTCATTAAATATCAGTCCTATAAAAATTTTGCAATTAATAAAACTTCTCGGAAATCATTTTTAAAGAAACTTTTGTTATGTAACATTTTTTCACAAAAAATCAATAATAAGCGAGATATTTCGATTTATTTAATTCAGGCCCCCTTATAACCCCCCTTTTAAATAATGTATTTTGAATGCCATACAACCTAAAATCTAAGTTACAACGAACTTAATTTATATTCCAATTTTCATATAAATCGGTTCCGCCATTATCGCGTGAAAAGGTAACAAACATCCAGACAGACAGACAGACAGACAGACAGACATACAAACAAAAATTTCAAAAAAGTGATTTTCGTTTTCAGAGTGGTAAATTATATATGTTGGTACCAATTACTTTTGGAAAATCGAAAATTACCAGAAAAAATTCGGCTACAGATTTATTATTAGTATAGATTTATTGCTATGGTGAACGTTGCTTTCTGAACAGAAGAAGTCTTAAGATTCTTCCTTCTCCGCAATGAACTTAGCTAAATATAGTATAGCTCATACTTAGGTACAATCAATATAACCTAAGCAACTACTTAACCTTCTATACCTACATGCATTTATGCATCCACTCACCTAATCATTCATACATCTACCCATTTCTACGAGTATATCCACTCACCTACCCATTTACGCACTTGCAAGATTTTGTACCCACTCATTTACTTACGTATGAACTCATCTACATATATACGTAACAACCCACACGTACATATTATAATATACCAACTCAATTTTTAATTCGAATACCCAAACACCTACCCGCCTAGATATGCACCAACCCAATTATATATACACCCATCTATCCAACCTATTCACGAAAGTACTCACCCACCAATCCAACTACTCGTATATCCACGGACTTGCTCACATAAGCAGCCACCCACCTGTTACATTTACATACCCACTCACCTATCCACCTACCTACCAACTTAAGAAAATGAGAAGGAAGAAGGAAAGATATGAAGGGCGGAAATAATGCGAGAGAAACTAGAAGAAAGAATTCAAAATAGAACAGAGAATATAGAAATGAAAGGAGGAAGGAAGGAGAGAATGAGAGAGAGAAGAGAGACATGGGAGAGGAGATAATGAAAGAGAGAAAATAGGGGAGAGAGAAACTAGAGAGAGGAGAGAATGAGAGTGAGAAAGAAGGGAGGAAAGAATGAAAGAGAGAAATAGGAGAGAGAGAAATTAGAGAGAGGAGAGAATGAGAGTGAGGAAGAAGGGAGTGGAGAATGAAAGAGAGAAATAGGAGAGAGAGAAATTAGAGAGAGGACAGAATGAGAGTGAGAAAGAAGGGAGTGGAGAAAGAAAGAGAGAATTAGGAGAGAGAGAAATTATTGAGAGGAGAGATTGAGAGTGAGGAAGAAGGGAGTGGAGAATGAAAGAGAGAAATAGGAGAGAGAGAAATTAGAGAGAGGAGGGAATGAGAGTGAGAAAGAAGGGAGAAGAGAATGAAAGAGAGAAATAGGAGAGAGAGAAATTAGAGAATGAGAGTGAGAAAGAAGGGAGGAGTGAATGAAAGAGAGAAATAGGAGAGAGACAAATTGGAGAGAGGAGAGAATGAGAGTGAGAGTGAGAAAGAAGGGAGGAGAGAATGAAAGAGAGAAATAGGAGAGAGAGAAATTAGAGAGACGAGAGAGTGAGAGTGAGAAAGAAGGGAGGAGAGAATGAAAGAGAGAAATAGGAGAAAAAGAAATTAGAGAAAGGAGAAAATGAGAGTGAGAAAAAAGGGAGGAGAGAATGAAAGAGAGAAATAGGAGAGAGACAAATTAGAGAGAGGAGAGAATGAGAGTGAGAGTGAGAAAGAAGGGAGGAGAGAATGAAAGAGAGAAATAGGAGAGAGACAAATTAGAGAGACGAGAGAATGAGAGTGAGAGTGAGAAAGAAGGGAGGAGAGAATGAAAGAGAGAAATAGGAGAGAGACAAATTAGAGAGAGGAGAGAATGGGAGTGAGAAAGATGGGAGGAGAGAATGAAAGAGAGAAATAGAAGAGAGAGAAATTATAGAAAGGAAGAATGAGAGTGAGAGTGGGAAAGAAGGGAGGAGAGAATGAAAGAAATAGGAGAGAGAGAAATTAGAGAGAGGAGAAAATGAGAGTGAGATCGACTATTGATCAGATTTTTTGTATTCGACAGATATTAGAGAAAAAATGGGAGTATAAGGGTACAGTACATCAGTTACTCATAGATTTCAATAAGGCATATGACTCGGTTAAGAGAGAAGTTTTGTTTAATATTCTTATTGAATTTGGTATTACAAGAAACTAGTTCGATTAATTAATATGTGTCTCAGTGAAACATACAGCAGAATCCGCATAGGCCAGTTTCTATCTGATGCTTTTCCAATTCACTGCGGGCTAAAGCAAGGAGATGCACTATCACCTTTACTTTTTAACTTCGCTTTAGAATATGCCATTAGGAAAGTCCACGATAACAGACAGAATTTGGAATTGAACGGGTTACACCAGCTTCTTGTCTATGCGGATGACATGAATATGCTAGGAGAAAATCCACAAACTATAAGGGAAAACACGGGAATTTTACTTAAAGGAAGTAAAGCGATAGGTTTGGAAGTAAATCCTGAAAAGACAAAGTATAGAATTATGTCTCGTGACCTGAATATGGAACTATAAAATATAAACATTGGAGATTTATACTTCGAAGAGGTGAAAAAATTCAAATATCTTTGAGCAAGAGTAATAAATATGACTGACACTCGGGAGGGAATTAAACGCAGAATAAATATGGGAAATCCCTGTTATTATTCGGTTGAGAAGCTTTTGTCATCTAGTCTGCTGTCAAGAGATCTGATATTTAGAATTTATAAAACAGTTTTCTACTTGTTGTTCTTTATGGTTGTAAAACTTGGATTCTCACTTTGAGAGAAGAACAGAGATTAAGGATGTTTGAGAATAAGGTTCTTAGGAAAATATCTGGAGCTAAGAGGAATGAAGTTACAGGAGAATGGAGAAAGTTACACAACACAGAACTGCACGCATTGTATTCTTCACCTGACATAATTAGGAACATTAAATCCAGACGTTTGAGATGGGCAGAGCATGTAGCACGTATGGTTGAATCCAGAAATGCATATAGAGTGTTAGTTGGGAGACCGGAGGGAATAAGACCTTTGGGGAGACCGAGACGTAGATGGGAGGATAATATTAAAATAAATTTGAGAGAGGTGAGATATGGTGGTAGAGACTGGATTAATCTTGCACAGGATAGGAACCGATGGCGGGCTTATGTGAGGGCGGCAATTAATCTACGGGTTCCTTAAAAGCCAGTAAGTAAGTAAATTTTCCATACTTATTGTTCAGCCTGTATAACTCCAAAGTATCACTTATTTTACATTTGTCTACGAATTTTATTATGTAGGGCACACTCCTTGTTCTAAGGAGAGTACAGCCCGAATAAGAAGGATGTCTGAGTTCTTTTCATTTGTCACAACTTTATTCATTTGTTACAAAGACGTTAGCCTTCGTACGGAAATAAATCCATTGAACAGGAGTGGAACATTTTAGGCGAGAAGCATTGAATTCCTGCCCGCATGGGTGGGAGTGGGGGAAAGGTCAGGGCCATTCCCACTTCGCAAACGTAAAGAAATTAGTAATTGATCACCACCCAATCATCAATCATTGTCATTAGCCTGGTTGTAAAAGAGAGCGGTGTGAAATCCGACAAACGAAAATAACAGCGCGGGTTTGCGTCTAAGCGACCTTCTCTGTGTGTCTGGTTACATATGCAGATGATGTCACTTCCAATAACAAGTTTAGAAATATGTCATCTCGTTGCATCACAGGGAGTGCGTCCAATTGAATAACACTGACTGCTCCGAAAAGATTGTTCAACGTGCAGGATGGGAAAACTGTTGCTATAGTGATGATGATTATAATGATATCGTAGAAAAGGCCGAAGGGAAATGAGGGAGAGGAAAAACAACAGAAGAGAAGGAACTGAAGATAATTGTAATACTGAAAAGTGAGAATTATATGGAAAAGAGAAATGCAAATAAGTAGGCCTAGAAGAAGGAAAAAATAAGAAATAAAACGATAGTTGAGAAGGACATAACGGAAGGGAATAAGGATTATGAGAAAACGTTTAATAATCACTGAAAAATATGAATGAATGAATGAATGAATGAATGAATGAATGAATGAATGAATGAATGAATGAATGAATGAATGAATGAATGAATTATTTCATGTATATATAATTTCATGTCTAATTTTTATTTTCGATATGGAGAAAAAATATGAATTAACACTGAAAGAAATGTTGCAAAATATTTATTGGTGTAAAAATTAATTCATAAGCCTTAAACTCTTAAAAAAAATACTAAATTCGAGTTCCTTTTCTTTTATTTCATATTTCATTCATTCATTTAGTGTTCTGCCCAAGGGCAGGTATTTCATTGCAAACCAGCTTTCTCTAGTCTTTCCAATTTTCTACCTTCCTCTTTGTTTCCTCATATGATCTATCATCTGATATTTTCTTCTACCCGAACTCTTCTTCCGTTCACTATTCCTTCCACTGCATCCTTCAGTAGGCAGTTTCTTCTCAGCCAGTGACCCAGCCAAGTCCTTTTCCTCTTCCTGATAGTTTCGGCATCATTCTTTCTTCACCCACTCTTTCCAACACAGCTTCATTTCTTATTCTGCCTGTCCACTTCACACGTTTCATTCTTCTCCATATCCACATTTCAAATGTTTCTATTCGCTTCTCTTCACTTCGTCGTAATGTCCACGTTTCTGCCCGATACAGTGCCACACTCCATAGAAAGCACTTCATTAGTCCCTTCCTTAGTTCTTTTTCCAGAGGTCCACAGAAGATGTTTCTTATTCTATTAAAAGCTTCCTTTACCATTGCTAACTTCCTTTTGACGTCCTAGGAACAGCCCCAAAACATTAAACTAGACAGTTTTGGTTGTTATGTAATTTGTTGTAAAATTTATGTTCTGCGAATAATAAGTTAATTAAGTAGTAAAATATCGCTGCAATCGAAAAGTATTGGGAATAAATTTGAATAAGGAACAAAAAAAAGTTTCCTTCCCAGGCAGGATTCGAACCACGAAATTCTTATTTACTAGTCTATCGTGCTCTGGAGTGAACAAGGCTCTGAAATCAGCTACAAGGTTCGGTCCGGGTTTTTTTTTTTTTTTTTTTTTTTTTTGCAAGTACTGTACATAATCTAGTGATTAGAAGTTATGCACCGCCATCTCTCCTAGTCTCGAGGTAGAAATTTTCTCGTAAAATCGGGAATCGAATCTGGGCCGGCTAGTCTGGAGGCAGACACGCTACCACAGTGCTAACTCGAACACTATCATCGTCGTCGTCGTCATCGTCATCGTCATCGTCATCGTCATCATCATCATCATCATCATCATCATCAATAGTATAACCTCATAATTTTTATTTGCCACTATAGTCACCAATATTAGAAGGTATCAGTCTTGTTGCTAGGCAACTATATCTCAATCCATACTGGTAGCATTAAGAAGTGACACCATTCAATTTCAGATGGTGATATTTGCAGGTATTATTATTTCCTTTGTCTACAAGCAACCGACTTTCCCCTCTCCCCCACTTCCTTCTCTACATTTAATTGAATCGAAGGGTTTAGTGCTTCGTTAAAAATGAAAACTTCCTAATTTGTGTAGTTCGTGAGAAAGAATTTGGTAAAACTGTGCTGCAGTATTGTGAGGTTTTTTTTTTGTTATATTTCTCTAGGAATTTAAGTTGATCTCTCAATTTAGTGTTGGAATAACTTTTACTCTTTAAAACCACACGCGATCGTGGTTTCAACAAATTGGCAGATTATCTTTCCTTGCATCATTACTGTAGAAGACAATTTTGCTCAATTGACAGAATTAACAGCGCTGAAAGACTGTCTTTCACAATACTTGTAACCGGAAAACAGTATGTCCTCTTTCAGCTACTCCCTCCAGCGTTTTCGAAGTACTCATAAATTTGTACAGTTTACGGTTTTCATACTATGCACTTAAAACATTTGATCTTCAGTTCTATCGGCAGGTATCTAGACCAGCTCTTTCATGAAATATAACCGATTTCATTTCTTGTCCAATCCCACTTAGGCTAATTTCTAGTGACAATGGTAAGTCTGTGCTGCGACATAATCTTATGATATAGCCTATTATCTTCTGAGAGAATAGGAGAACAAATGTCAGAAGGAAGTGAAATAGGGAGAGGAGTACGACAAGGATATCCTTTTATCATCTATCCTGTTCAACATCTACTTGGAGGATTTAGTTGAGAACTGTTTTCAGAAATGAGAGGAGTGATAGTAGGAGGAAGAAGAATAAAGTGTATAACATTTGCTGATGATATTGCGTTGTTAGAAGAAGTGATGATACTAAGGGATATGCTACTAGAGCTAAATGACAGTTGTGAGCAGTATGGGATGAAGATAGATGCAAATAAGACGAAGACCATGGTCATAGGAAGAAAAGTAAAGATGGTAAACTTGCGAATTGTAAATGAGGCAGTAGAGCAAGTGGACAGCTTCTAATACTTGGGGTGTACTATAAGCAGTAACATGAGCTGCAGCCGAGAAGTCAAAATAAGTATAGCAATGGCAAAAGAAACTTTTAATAGAAAAAGAAGCATCTTCTCCGGACCTCTGGAGAAAAAACTAAATAAGAGACTAGTGAAGTGCTTTGTGTGGAGTGTAGCAATGTATGGAGCAGAAACATGGATATTACGACGAAGTGAACAGAAGCGAATAGAAGCATTTGAAATGTGGATATGGAGAAGAATGGAACGTGTGAAGTGGACAGAGAGAATAGGAAACGAAGCTGTGTTGGAAACAGTGGGGGAAGAAAGAATGATGCTGAAACTGATCAGGAAGAGGAAAAGGAACTGGTTGGATCACTGGCTGAGAAGAAACTGCTTTCTGAAGGATGCAGTGGAAGGAATGGTGAACGGGAGAAGAGTTCGGGGCAGAAGAAGATATCAGATGATAGACGACATTAAGATATATGGATCATATGAGGAGACAAAGAGGAAGGCAGAAAGTAGGAAAGACTGGAGAATGCTGAGTTTGCAGTGAAAGACCTGCCTTTTGGTAAAACACTATGAATGAATGAATGAAATATTATATTATATTATATTATATTATATTATATTATATTATACAGACTCCTATAAAAGACCTTTCCGGTTTCGAACACATGTAGTTTACGTTCTATCAATCTAAGGTGCATGAAAATGGTACCAATGGAAAGAGAAACTCAAAAAGTGTAGTTCCTTACCTTAAAGATGTTCAATGTGCCCCCACCTTGGTAACACGGCACACATCAAGACTATAGTCAAGTTCCACGTAGGTACGCAGATTTTCCGACCCCAGAGATTCTGAGGTTATGTATGTTCACCTTACTAGAAAAATGAAAAGTAGCTCCGTCAGAAGACACCACGGAACTAATAAATTCAACATCGTTTTGAGTTTTTTCTATTATCACGTTACGAAGGTTTTGATTTTCAGGATGCCGGAAGCATAAAAGCCTACAAAGGCTGCAGAATTAATATGAGTATGTACTATGTGTGCTATGTGAATATGTGTGCAGTAATTATGTATGTATGTATGTATGTATGTATGTATGTATTTTCCCTTTAGTTGGTTATTTAACGACGCTGTATCAACTATGAGGTTATTTAGCGTCGATAAGATTGGTGATAGCGAGATGGTATTTGGCGAGATGAGGCCGAGGATTCGCCATAGATTACCTGGCATTCACCTTACGGTTGGGGAAAACCTTGGAAAAAACCCAACCATTTAATCAGCCCAAGAGGGGATCGAACCCGCGCCCGAGCGCAACTTCAGACCGGAAGGCAAGCGCCTTAACCGACTGAGCTACGCCAGTGGCTGTGTGTTTATATATGTATGTATGTATGTATGTATGCATGCATGCATTTTATTTACTTCAGTAGGTTATTTTACGACGTTTTATCAACATCTCAGTTTATTTAGCGTCTGAATGATATGAAGGTGATAATGCCGGTGAAATGAGTCCGGGGTCCAGCACCGATAGTTACCCAGCATTTGCTCATATTGGGTTGAGGGAAAACCCAGAAAAAAAACCTCAACCAGGTAACTTGCCCCGACCGGTAATCGAACCCGGGTCTCCTGGTTTCGCGGCCAGACGCGCTAGCCGTTACTCCACAGGTGTGAACTGTATGTATGTATGTATGTATGTATGTATGTATGTATGCAAAAAATATTATGTTTTAGCCTATTTAACGACGCTCGCAACTGCAGAGGTTATATCAGCGTCGCCAGATGTGCCGGAATTTTGTCCCGCAGGAGTTCTTTTACATGGCAGTAAATCTACTGACATGAGCCTGTCGCATTTAAGCACACTTAAATGCCATCGACCTGGCCCGGGATCGAACCCGTAACCTTGGGCATAGAAGGCCAGCGCTATACCAACTCGCCAACCAGGTCGACTGTATATATGTATGTATGTATGTATGTATGTATGTATGTATGTATGTATGTATGTATGTATGTATGTATGTATGTATGTATGTAGCCTATGCATGCATGTCATTGACCCTCTTCTGTTTTTTCGGAGTTAGACGTTACAGTTGACAGAATGGAGTTATGGTGGAATGCCGATATTAAATGAAATAAATTCCTCAGACCCTTTCGGGGATCAAACCCTTCATTCGTCAGCTGCGAGTGGAAATATGCATCCAGCGTAACACCTGTTCGCAGTGCTTAAGACTCTTGATGGAGGTGTTTATCAAATATACGGAGTTATTCCTGAAGGAAGGAAAGTGGGCTGAAAGTGTTGCGGATGATTAGTTTGAGTGCGTGAACAGCTGATCCGAAACGCCTGGTTAGACTCCAGCGGCGGCAGTGAGAGGGTTTCAAATGAGGAAGACCCTCCCGGGATTTCGCTACACGCTTCATTTGGGATTGGAGCCCGCGCTCCGACAGTTGAGTTACTGCCCTCACAGGAATTACGTCACGGACTTGGTAAATCATACGCAAATAGATGATGGATGAGGTCCGTGGATTGAATCATAGCTTACAATAGCTTACTCATAAGTGGCAAGGCATGGAACACTTTTGTGAATTCCATCACACCGTTAATTGCCGCGATGGAATTGCACAGTACTCTAGGACGGCCCGTCCTTTCGGTAATAATTACAGCGGTACTTTCCAGATGACAAGCCCTTAGCGAAAACAGTAGACAGGTCAAGAGGCCCACGAAACGATCATGTCGGTGAGGATGTAAATTAATATGCGACAGGGATACACAAAATATATACCAATAGACGAGAATGAAAGAAGTACAGAGTATCAAGCCTATCTGGAGTCAGTGAGAAGTTAAAATGTAAACAATATTGAATACATCAGTTAGACAGAATTTTCGGAACTATTGTATTCAATTACATATAAGGGTTACATCAGCTGCTTGTTTATGAGGATGACGTGAATATATTACCAGAGAATTAAAATACTGTTAGGGAAAACACGAGAATTTTACTCGAAGCAAGTAATGAGATAAGTTTGGAAGTAAATCCCGAAAAAAATAGTAATATGCGTTACAAGAGCGGTATGTTGAAGTTTTCACGTTCGAGGAAAAGTTTGAAAAAGCGAAACGTAGTTGATTTTTTTTTTATTTCCGAGAATTGAAAGAAAACATACCGCTCGTGTATCGTGCATTATTTTGTGCGAAGATCGTTTATTACATATCTGAAAGAGGAACTTCTAATTAGTTGCAATGAAATCTCCATCTTGGTTTCTGTTCAATGACGGAAAATTTGCAAAACAAAAATATTTATCTTCAACATTGTTGCTTTAAAATGTTTTCTGTGTTTACTATACTCCAGTATCACGAATGCAGTAACTTTAGTGGAGTTGTAGAGTTTACTTAATTTTTTCAAATATTTAAAAACAATAATTAACAGTGCATTTAGGTGAAATTGCAGTGGCAAGTTTTCAATTTACAATTATTACTATATTGAACGTCTCTAAAAATAATATGTTAAAAGCCTAAAGCAGTAAAATCAATATGTCACTTAAGCGGTAAGAAGAGGGAAATTGTTATGTGTGTTAGGTTGGGAATACTGAATGTGGAATTTTAAATTTTCCGCGGATTGGTTTTGTGCGGAAACCAAGCAAATACGCACGATCTCGCACAAATGTCTCGTGACCAGAACATAGTACGAAATGGAAATATAAAAACTGAAAATTTTTCCTTTGAAAAGGTTAAAAAATTCAAATACTTTGCAGCGACAGTAACAAATATAAAGAACACTCGAGAAGAAATTAAACGCAGAATAATATAAGAAATGTCTGTTATTATTTGGTTGAGAAATTTTTCGTTATACACTCTGCTTTAAGGGGTTAGATACAGTTTAGAGCAGTAAAATTTTGGAAATAACATTTTTTTACTCCATTACTGTATCTTGTACAATAATGAAAATTAGTATGTATAAAACAATGTCCTTTTGCTATACGAAAAAAATATTTTTACGATTTAAAAAAATTATTTACATTTTTTTTTTTTTTCAAGATTAATTTCACTATGAATTGATGAAGCATTTCCCACATAACTCAAAAACTATACAACATTCTGTGATGAAATTTTTTATGTGTATTTATGCATATCATATCTACAATATGATGCAAGATAACTTCTCTACCTTTGATACATTGTCTGATAAAAAGTAAATACATTTTTAAAATGGTCAAATATCAGTATTTCCTATTACACTAAATAAAAAAAAAATATTATTTACTAAGGAATGTACTTGAAAGAGCATTATATTGTAAACTTGAGTTTCAGCAATAAAATAAAAGAGAGAGAACATGAAAAAATTAACAAGTTTATGAGTTATGAGGGAAAAGCTTCATCACTGCACAGTGAACTGCCAACATTTTGAATTCTGAAAAAAATATATATGTAATTTTTTTAATCGTAAAAATATTTTTTTCATATAGCAGAAGGACAGTGTTTTATACATACCAATTTTCATTATTGTACATGGTACAGTAATGGAGGAAAAAAATGTTTATTTCCAAAAGTTGTAATGCTGTAAACTGTACCTAACACTTAAAAAAAAAAAAACTGAAAGTTAGAATTTATAAAACAGGTTATTGTGTATAGTTGTTAAAACTTGGCCTCTCACCTTGAAGACGAAGGGCTTTCGAGAATACGGTGGTAAAGAAAATATTTGGGGGTAAAAAGAATAAAGTTAGAGGGGAATAGAGAAAGTTACACAACACAGAACTGCTCACATTGTATCCTTCACTGACATAATTAGGAATATTAAATCCAGACGTTTGAGATGGGTAAGGCATGTAGCACGTATGGGTGAATACAGAAATGAATATAGAGTGTTAGTTGGGAGGCCTGGGGCAAAAAGACCTTTGAGAAAACCGACACGTAGATGGGAGGAAAAATAAAAATGAATTTGAGGGAGGTGGGATAAGATGGTAGGGACTGGATTAATCTTGCTCAGGATAGGGACCAATGGCGGGCTTATGTGAGGGCGGCAATGAACCTCCGGGTTCTCTAAAAGCCATAAGAACGTATTTGAGTTTATAATAAATTTTCTATCCCTTTTAAATGGTAGCTATTAAAAATAAACAAAAGCAACAATATAAGGAGCAGCATTGTTTTAGAACCATGAAAGTTATGAAAAATTACGCGTCATCCTTGTGTCACATGTCTTGTTAGGTAATGTACCTCCATTTATAGCACGTGTGTCCATACAACTATATGACTATTAAATGGATCTTTTTTTTTTGTCAATAATAAGTACACGCAAATACGACATTAAATTGATTACGCTGTCAGGGTTCGAACGGGAAACTGCCGTAGTTGAGTACAAGCTAAATAGTTTATTTCTGTGTCGCTGTGTTCTGCATTATGTAGCGTTAATAAATCAGTCGATAATCTCGTACACTTAGCTCGAGGTAATAAGTGACGTAGTGATGCTAAGAGAAGGAAGCTTACGTACTGCAGGTCACTTCCTATGTCGAACTGCGCCCTCCAGCTGAAAGGTGCACATCTCTCAATGTCAGCTCACTGCCAAGTACAGTTCTTCACATAAAATATTAAATCAGACTTTTTCAGTCGAGGGATGTAGATATTTAAGCTACTTTACGCTGAAATATGCTGAGAATTGTCACGGACCCCTTGAATCTCGTATTTCACTTTGGGAAAACCTTAAAATTTTTTATATAATTATGTTATAATCATTAAATCTTCGAGTAATGTAGTGAACTAAACATCTTCAATAAATTGATTGCGATTTTTTAAAATGTAATTTCAAAATAAATAGATTTGGAAGTAAATCCCGAACAGGCAAAGTATATGATTATGTCTCGTGACCAGAATACTGTACGAAATGGAAATATAAAAATTGGAGATTTATCCTTCGAAGAGTCGACACCTGCGGAGTAATGGTCAGCGCGTCTAGCCGCGAAACCAGGTGGCCCGGGTTCGAATCCCGGTCGGGGCAAGTTACCTGGTTGAGGTTTTTTCCGGGGTTTTCCCTCAACCCTATACGAGCAAATGCTGGATAACTTTCGGTGCTTGATCCCGGACTCATTTCACCGGCATTATCACCTTCATTTCATTCAGACGCTAAATAACCTAACATGTTGATACAGCGTCGTAAAATAACCCAATAAATTAAAAAAATTAAAAAATTAAAATCCTTCGAAGAGGAGGAAAAATTCATATACCTTGGAGCAACAGTTACAAATATAAAATATGACACTCGGGAGGAAATTAAACGCAGAATAAATATGGGAAATGCCTGTTATTATTCGGTTGAGAAGCTTTTGTCATCTAGTCTGCTGTCAAAAAATCTGAAAGTTAGAATTTATAAAACAGTCATATTACCGATTTCTCTGTATGGTTGTAAAAATTGGACTCTTACATTGGGAAAGGAACAGAGATTAAGGGTGTTTGAGAGTAAGATTTTTAAGAAAATATTTGGGGCCAAGAGGGATGAAGTTACAGGAGAATGGAGAAAGTTACACAACACAGAACTGCACGCATTGTATTCTTCACCTCACATAATTAGGAACATTAAATCCAGACGTTTGAGTTGGGCAGGGCATGTAGCACGTATTGGCGAATCCAGAAATACATATAGTGTGTTAGTTGTGAGGCCGGAGGGAAAAAGACCTTTGGGAAGGCCGAGACGTAGATGGGATGATAATATTAAAATTGATTTGAGGGAGGTGGGGTATGATGATAGAGACTGGATTAATCTTGCACAGGATAGGGACCGATGGCGTGCTTATGTGAGGACGGCAATGAACCTTGATTTCCTTAAAAACTATTTGTAAGTAGGTAAGTAAATTTCTAAATAAATACAAACTGACTTTAGGTTATTTGTAGAGAACTTTTACGGACAAAGAATTGCTTCCAATACCGAAGAAAAATAATGCCAAGAAATGTAACGAGTTCAGGACTATCAGGCTGATATCACAGTTGGCGAAGGTTCTTTTGCGAATGCTGAATTGACGTTTATATTCTAAGATGGAAGAACAGTTGGAAGAAGAGCAGTTTGGCTTCAGGAAGGGAGAAGGTACGAGAGATGCAATTTGGACTGCTACGAACAATCGGAGAAAGATACCTAGAGAAGAATAAAGAAGTGTATGTAGTATTTGTGGACCTAGAAAAGGCGTTTAACATAGTGAATTGGAATAAACTGATTGGCGTGGATTGGAAAGAGAGAAGACTGTTCAGTAATCTTTATATGAAACAACGAGTGAAAGTCAGGATAGGAGAAGAAATGTCAGAAGGAAGTGAAATAGGGAGAGGAGTACTTCAAAAATGTCCTTTATCACCTACCCTGTTCAACATCTACTTGAAGGATTTAGTGAAGAATTGTTTTCAAAAAATGGGCGTAGTGATATTAAGACGAAGAAGAAGAATAATGTGCCTAAGATTGTTGATGATATGGCGTTGTTAGCAGAAGAGGAAATGATGCTAAAGGATATGCTACGGAGCTAAATGACAGCTGTGAGCAGTATGGAATGAAGATAAATGCAAACAAGACGAAGAACATGGTAATAGGAAGAAAAATAAAGAAGGTAAACTTACGAATTCTAAATGAGGCAGTAGAGCATGTGGACAGCTTCAAATACTTGGGGTGTACTATAAGCAGTAACATGAGCTGCTGCCAGGAAGTCAAAAGGAGGATAGCAATGGCAAAGAAAGCTTTTAATAGAAAAAGGAGCATTTTCTGCGGATGTCTGGAGAAAGAACTAAGGAAGAAACTAGTGAAGTGCTTTGTATGGAGTGTAGCATTGTATGGGGCAGAAACGTGGTCATTACGACGAAGTGAAGTGAAACGTCTAGATGCATTTGAATTGTGGATATGGAGAAGGATTTAACGTGTGAAGTGGACAGACAGAATAAGAAACGAAGCTGTGTTGGAAAGAGTGGGTGAAGAAAGAATGATGCTGAAACTGATCAGGAAGAGGAAACGGAACTGGTTGGGTCACTGACTGAGAAGAAACTGCTTACTGAAGGATGCACTGGAAGGAATGGTGAACGGGGGAAGAGTTCGGGGCAGAAGAAGATATCAGATGATAGACGACATCAAGATATATGGATCATATGAGGAGACAAAGAGGAAGGCAGAAAATAGGTAAGACTGGAGAATGCTGGGTTTGCAGTGAAAGACAGAATACTGTTAATGAATGAATGAATGACAGTAGAGACTACAAGGAACTTTGTGCACCCTTACGTTTATTAATTATCCTTATTTTCTTCTATTTATTTCAATGTAAATAATGTGTTGTTAATAATAAAAGATGTAATGTAATGAATCGGGTCAATTTTGATCTGAGCATGGATTTTTTTCGATGGGATTATAATTATTTACGTTGCCGCAATTGACTCCCGAAAGGTATTATAAGCAATATGTTAATATAACGTTATGGACGAAAAGAAAAAATAGATTACTTAACGAAAGCAATCATTAGGAAAGTTAAGATGACTAAACTTTTATGTGACTCACCCAGTCTTCAACGGCTTCCATTTGCATCGTAGAAATGGTACGATGGACTCTGAAAAATTAGAACATGTTTTTCGGAATAAAAAATAATCAGGAAAGAAACAATAATGTAAGGTATAGATGTGAATTAAACACAAATTGAAACTGCAAAATAACAGAACTAAATTTTGAAGTCGAAGTTTTCTTTAACACTGTTTTTGAAATATTGGTTTTAAAATATTGTAAATATACTAAAGGACAGAAAAAAAGGCAGAAATGGAGAAGAAAAAAAGAAAAGAATGTTAAGTAAAATTATGATATCCTACAGAATTCTCTGTTGCGGTTATGTTTTGTTAATACATAAGAGGAAAATAGATACGAACACAATATGTAAGAAAGGCAGGGAGTTGGTATAAAGAGCATAACTGTGAAAGAAATAAAGGAAAAAAGAGACTTAAGGAAAGAAAGAAAAAATAATGAAAATAACAGATTAGAAAGAAAGTATAAATGCTAATAGAATATAAAAGAAACAGCTAAAGACAGGAATAGGGACAGAAGGAAAAAATAAAAGATGGATTCGAACAATGAAGAGATATGACTTTGAAAATAACAAATGAAAGAAATAAAAAGACAAAAAAATGAAATAAATATGTGACAATGTTTATAAAGATAAAACTATGAAAGAGGAGAATACATAGTAACAGTAACTTATGATAGGAACGGGAGCACATAGTGCCAGTAAAAGTGCGAAATTATAGAGATACAAATTTTATTGTTAGAGGAAGATAAAACAATAATACAAGGAAGGTGAAGAAAAATGGCCGAAGGAAAAAATAATAATTAAATGACAGAAAAAGAACGGAAGGAAATGAAAAATAAAATTAGGTGAAAAGGAAACAAGTAAGAAAAAATAAATAAATAAATAAATGGTGATAACAGAAAATGAGTAAATGGTAGAAAGAAACAATGATGAAAGAGCAGAAAGAAATAGAAAATAATTAATAGAAAAGAAGAAGACAAGTAAATGGCTGAAAGAAAGAAGGAATGATTGAAATAAATAAAGAAACAAAGTTAGAAAGAACGAAGGAATAAGTAAATAAATGAAGGAAGGAAACAAAGAAGAATTAACAAACAAATTAATGGAGAAAGCAAAGAACAAATAATAGAAAAGAACTAAAAAACCAAGGATAAATAAATAAGTAAATAAATAAATAAGTAAATGTTTGGAACAATAAATAAGTCGATGAAAGAATGGAAGAAGAATAAACAAATGATTGAGGGAAAGAAGCTTATATATATGTTGAAATGTAAAACTAAACGGAGATAAGAAAGAATAAGTAAAGGATATAAAGAAGGATTAAATAAATATATGATAGAAAGAAAGAAGGAAAGAAAGAAACAAAGAAAGACGGAAAGAAATAATAAAGAAAGAAAGGAAGAAATGAACAAAAAAGAAGGAAAGAAACAAAGAAACGAAGAAAGAAGGAAAGAAATAATGAAAGGAAAGGAAGAAACAAAGAAAGAAAGAAGGAAAGATAGAAACAAAGAAATAAGGAAAGAAATAATAAACTAAGAAGGAAAGGAAGAAGCAAAGAAAGCAGGAAAGAAAGAATAAAGAAAGGAAGAAACAAATAAAGAAGGAAAGAGAAAACAAAGAAAGTAGGAAAGAAATAATATAGAAAGGAAGAAATAAACAAAGAAAGAAGGAATGAAAGAAATAAAGAAAGAAGGAAAGAAATAATGAAGGAAGAAGGAAAGAAAGAAACAAAGAAAGAACGAAAGAAATGAAGAAAGGAAGAAACAAACAAAGAAAGAAAGAAGGAAAGAAAGAAACAAGCAAAAAAAGAAGGAAGGAAAGGAAGAAACAAAGAAGGAAAGAAACAAACAAACAAGGAAGGAAGAAAGATAGTAGGTAAATAAGTAGTGGCAAGAAAGAGTGAAAAAAGAATAAATAAATGTTTGGGAAAGTAAATAGAATAAGATATTCACAGAAAGGCAGCTTAAGAGAATATGAAATGGATAAGTGAATGAACTGTAGAAAGAGAAAATAAAAGTGAGAGAAAGAGGTCCTTTTAAAGAGAAAGAAACGATAAAGAAGTAATGGAGAGAGAAACGTGAGGATGAAAAAATGAAAGAAATATAAAGATAAAATAACATAAAGCAAGTAGCATGGACATGACACGAATAGTAAATCTTTGTGTTAGCCTATACAGGCTACCTGCAGCTTCTTTCCTTAAGCTGCTGGACGAAGGACATTAAGTACAAAAGACCTGACTCCACACGATGATTCGGCAGTATCGGTAGGACAAGACAAGTGGGAATCCAAGTGCCCCGAGTTATTGTATGACGCAAGCGACACAAGACAGTGTGTAATTTTTTAGTATTATTAAATTGGCTACGGGAAATCCAGAGTCAACATGATTGACTATTTCCGTTAACGAGGTGCAGGCAGACCGCCATTACATCAGCGTTGCCACGTATCCTTCACTTGTTTTAATAATAACCGTGGTGTTGGTGCTAATTACTGGACAAGTTGCCATACCGTGTTTCGGGATATCTGTTCCAGGCTAACGATCACAAATAAATATTCAGGGGCAGAACAATAAATTTTGGAAGTATTGTAGTAATTAGGGAATTATGGTCCCTTTGTTACTACTGGAAACGACGTTCAGCCTTCCAGCTCTGGGTCATTTATCAAAACACTTCGCAACCACAGAGGTAAAATCCAAACAACCGACAGAAAGAGCTCTTTTGCTGTTCCTTTATTTATGAAGTTACAATACCAAAAGGATATACAGGGTGTACAGAAAATATGTGCAGTGACACAGACATAGTCTATTTTAAAATCCAGTGGAATTCGGTTTGAATCCAGGCAGTGAAACAGGACGCTGAATTCCTTTAATAGCATCGTCTTCAGCTGCCTACGGTTATACTAAGGATCGCGTAAAAGTAACTCCTAAAAGACTAATTTGGCCGTATCTTCAGTGTTGTTGCCAACTAATACTAGATATCACCAAAAGAGGATAAAATCACACAATGCCATGTACTATAATAATAATAATAATAATAATAATAATAATAATAATAATAATAATAATAATAATAATAATAATAATATAGTATTAACAATAACAATGCCTTGCTTATTTACCACATCTCATATTTATGTTGGGGAGGTGTTTTCTAAAAGGTTCAATAATTTGTGAAAGAGTATATTTTTCTTCTGAACCTTTCGCACATTGTTAGTAGTTAGTAGATTAGTGTATGATCTAATATTAAAATGTATTTTGTCTGACAACATGAAAGTAATTGCTTTGATTAAACAGTTTACGAATCACGAGACCTAACCTAAAAATGTATTTTGTTTGATAACGTTAAATGATTAGTATGAATTCCGAAAACGAATGCCACTTTGAAATGTATGCTTTAGAATATTTACTCCATTATTGTAATACAAGTCTAAACACGAAAGAAATTAATTAAAATGTGAAATGGTACTTCTATCGATTACTCAAGGGCATGTATCACATGAAATATGTTACATTTATTTACACTTAGCCTACCTGACTATAATCTTCAAATTGTAACTACAACACAAAGCAACACATACAATATTAATACTGATATTAATTAATTAATTAATTATTAGTATATTCAAATTTCACTAGCTTCCAGCAATGTGCTCAGAAATCTAAAACAATTTGAATTTTCAGAATTTAAACTACGGACAACTTATATCACTCCTGCCAATATAAGTTATAAAATCACTACCAGTTGTGGTATTTCTCAGTATCGAAATTCGAAACAAAGTTGGCAAAAGAAAATTCAACCTGCACACTAGAAAATCACCATAATCCACTAGCAAATGTAGCAATGGGGGAAAAATGGTTAGGTTTCACCCTTAGGGTATTAAGTAAGCTGACCCGGACTATAGTTGGAGTGAGCCTTGTCTCTATTGGTAATACCTCTTTCGAAAGATGAAAAATATTCGTATCAGCTATCCAAAGACATATAAAAATCCAAGAGCCTGATGTACCTTCATTTCTATCCGCACTCATTCAGTTTAGTCCATTCAAAGTTGCTATAATACAATCCAGTTACTTAAAAATGTAAATATAATTCAATTTATTTTCATGAAAATTCGAATATAATCCAATTCAGCACGATACAGATTAAAATCCATTCAAATCCATTGCAACAAATCGAGTCCAAATGTAATTAAATTGAATCCAAATCGCAATATGTATGATAATACTTTCTTGTGTTAAATTCTAACGTACCTCGTTTACTTGTTTCGACCTATTTATGGGTCATCCTCAGAACTGGTCGTTGTTGGTCTTGGCCTCCTCTTGTTTTGTTTCCTGTGAGGGTATGTTCGTGTGGTATAATGTACAGTCAAAGAGTGTGTGTGTTCTGAAATTGAGTTGTGTATTGAGAATTTCGTTGGGGTGTGTTTTCGTGTGTCTCACAGGAAACAAAACAAGAGGCGCCAAGACCAACAACGACCAGTTCTGAGGATGACCCATAAATAGGTCAAAACATGTAAACAAGGTACGTTAGAATTTAACACAAGAAAGTCTTATCATGCATATTCCGAAGTGATATAGTGTTAAAAGTTGTGTAATCAAGATGTATAAAACCAAATCTAACCATAACATATTTAGCCCAAATATAAGCAATTTCATCTGAATAAAATACAAAACTAATAAATTAAACCTTTGTATTAATTCCAAAAAATTCGTATTAGCCGAAACCTAACCAAATGCTATCAAAATGTGATACGGACTAGTCCAAATTTAATCAAAGTTAATGAAATAAAAAATAAAATTAAATATAGATTCGAAAATAATTAAATTAAATTTATACATGAATAATGAGAAACTTTTATATAATTTAATAGCTTACAATCTGAAAACCAGTCCAACAGATCCGAAAAAGAATCAAACAAAATCAGAAAAGGCTCAAAACAATTCAAAAACTAGTCCAACAGAGCCCGAAATCAAGTCTAACAGAATTAGAAAGCAAGGCTAACAAAAATCGAAAATAAATTCAACGAAATCCGAAATTAAGTCCAACAAAACCTGGGAACAAGTCTAATAAAATTCGCAAATAAGTGGAACAAAATTTGAAAAACATGTCCAACCAAATCAGAAAAACAAGTCCAACGAAATCCGAAAAGCTAGCTCATTAAAATCCAAAAAGTCATGGAAAGAAAATTCCAGGAACTAGTACCGCATAATTTCAAAAACCGGTGCGAGAAAATCATAAAAATCAGTGAAAAAAAATCCTAAGAATTAGTGCAAAAATTAAAAAAAAAATATATATATATATATACATGAATGCAACAAAATAGAAAAATAGTATAGCAGTATCCCAAAAAACCAATACACTGAAATCTCGAAAACCATCGCATAAAACAAACCTAGTCCAACAAAACAAAACTCCCAAACCAACAAAACAAAAAAATCCAATCTAGCAAAAGAAAAACCCAATCGAGCAAAAGAAAAACCCAAACGAGCAAAAGAAAAACCCAATCTAGCAAAAGAAAAACCCAATCGAGCAAAAGAAAAACCCAATCGAGCAAAAGAAAAACCCAATCTAGGAAAAGAAAAACCCAATCGAGCAAAATAAAAACCCAATCTAGCAAAAGAAAAACCCAATCGAGCAAAAGAAAAACCCAATCTAGCAAAAGAAAAACCCAATCGAGCAAAAGAAAAACCCAATCTAGCAAAAGAAAAACCCAATCGAGCAAAAGAAAAACCCAATCGAGCAAAAGAAAAACCCAATCGAGCAAAAGAAAAATCCAATCTAGCAAAAGAAAAACCCAATCGAGCAAAAGAAAAACCCAATCTAGCAAAAGAAAAACCCAATCTAGCAAAAGAAAAACCCAATCTAGCAAAAGAAAAACCCAATCTAGCAAAAGAAAAACCCAATCTAGCAAAAGAAAAACCCAATCGAGCAAAAGAAAAACCAAATCTAGCAAAAGAAAAACCCAATCGAGCAAAAGAAAAACCCAATCTAGCAAAAGAAAAACCCAATCGAGCAAAAGAAAAACCAAATCTAGCAAAAGAAAAACCAAATCTAGCAAAAGAAAAACCCAATCTAGCAAAAGAAAAACCCAATCTAGCAAAAGAAAAACCCAATCGAGCAAAACAAGACACTCGATCCAATAAAGCACGGACCCAGTCAAAACGAAACACAAAATCAGGCCAACAAAACACAGAACTAGTCCAAAAAATACAAAGCTAGTCCAACAAAACACAAAACGAGTTCAACAGAACATATAACCAGTCCAACTAAATGCAAATTCAATCGCAAAATAGAATATGCAATCAAGCATAATTAAAATATATTCCAACTCAAAAGCATAATATGTAATGTGATCTAACCAAAATAAAATCTACTCCAGTCTAATTCACGTTTAAATCTAATTCAAGGAATTTAAATGCATATATAATCAGAAAATAATTCAAACATAATTAAAATGAAGTCTCAGTTTAACCTGATAGAAATGCAGGCCTATATTAATATCTGACACAAGTAACATCGCCTAATATTATTGAATGCATTAACAAAATTCTATAAATGTATTACTACACACCAGAATAAATGGTTTAATTGATATATTTGTTATTATTTTTTTTTCGTTGTTGGTAACTCTATAGCATCTATTAGATGTTTTATGGTTGTGCTAACAGATGGAGTTACTTGTCAACAATGTGACGCTGAAACGTGTGTTCAGGTTACTGCCCAGCGACAGTCCTGATGTATTTTTTATATTTGTTATGATTGGTTAATTAATATTAACCCGGCACACTCACAATCACATTCATACAAATTTCCAGACTCTAGACACCCAGGGAATTCCTATTCTTCAAGAAAAATTCAATGAGAGCCGAGCCCGGGAATCGAACCCGGGACCTTTTGACCTAGAAGCCAGCATGCTGACCAACAGACCTAGGAGGCAGTCTTTATATTTGTTATGCATTATTAATATTAATAAGTTATTAATTCAATATAACACATTTTAAATTTATGGAAGCGTTCTTGAAGTCTGAAACATCTTCCCCATTACGCGTGTGTTTTATTAAGTTAGAAACTTAATTTCTGTGTGGCTTGCGGTACATCTCTAATATAGACATCAGCGGGTGACTCAGCAGCGGGCTGCGTTATGCACTTGGACATATTCCAATATGTTGACTACAGCGCTTATAAAGTTCACAACATGTGCAACTTTCAAGGAAACACAACTTGTTATGCGCTCAGATGCGACCAATTATGAATAATGCCTGCCAAATAATCAGATTCGTTATCATTTCAAAGTACGCTGTATCTACCACAAATTCTGTAACGACCAGCCCGGGGATCGAGCCCAGGTCGTCTGGATGGAAAACCAGAGCATTAGCGCTGAACCATAGATGACGCCATAAAATCCACTTAAGGCGTAAAATTTTTAAATGAAATGAATGTCATCATCATCATCATCATCATCATCATCATCATCATCATCATCATCATCATCAGCCACATGGTTGTTTGGCTCGTTCCGGTCTCATGAAGTATATAAATTTTTAAAATTGTTGAAGCCATCTTTTCCCTGGTCTACCTATGTTTCGTTTACCAGTTGGTCTGTAGTCGAATATTAATTTAGGAATACGGTCTTCAGTCATTTTTCAACGTATTGCTTCCATTTATTCCTATATTCTGTGAGTTTTTCAATTAAATTGAATATATTCAGTTCTAGTCTGATGTCTTCATTGCGTTTCTTGTCTGAGAGAGTATAACCTGCTATACTCCTCAAAAATCTCATTTCTATCACTCGATTCTTTTTTCTTCGGATTTAGTAAGAGTCCAGAATTCAGAGTCATACAGCAACATAGGGACTGCCATAACTTTATAAAATTTTAATCTTGTTTCTTTGCTAGTGTATTTTAAAGTTCTTGTTATTACCCCACAGAAATAATTAAATTTGTTTATTTTATTTGTAAAATCTTCTTTTCTTGCATATGAGATATTGCAGCCCAGATAATTAGAAGTATTAATTTGTTCTATCATTCTTCCATTCAACACGATTTTGGCTCTAATTGTTTCTAATCCTCTAAAGGCTAACACTTTTGTTTTAGTAGCCGATGTAGTTAAGCTATTTTCTTTGCTAATTTTGTTTAATTTAAATATTGCTATCTGTAGGTCATCTTCAGAAGCACAAATTAAAACCTGATCAACGGCAAAAAGTATCGTATCTAAGTTTATGTTTTTTATTTTAAAATGTACTTTCAAATCCATCTGCCACTTCAGCACGATGTCATCCATATACACATTAAAAAGTGACGGTAACAATCGGCACCCTTGTCTTAATCCTCTATTTATATTGGCTATGAAATGAATGTCTAACATAAAAATATACAGGGTGATTCAGAAGAAAATGGTCATACGTTGAGGGCGGTTCTAAAGACAAACATTACTTAGGCCTAAACATATTATGCCTTATTGATGCTGACGCAACCAGAACGATATTAGGTTGTACCATTGCCTTTATCATGTTGAACACTTGCATGTGGGGGTGTGTTACCACAATACTTGGAGGATGTTCTTTTGGCAACACTGGCTGGTATGTACTTTCAACAAAATGGGACCCCTGCACATTTCAGCCGACCAGTGAACCGTCAGAGATATGAAACCTATCCTGGGTTTTGGATCGGTCGCGGTGGTGTCATTTCTTGGTCACCGAGGTCACCCGACCTTACACTATTAAATTGTTTGTGGGTTTGGCTGAAGAGTGAAATCTACAAACAGAAAGTGGAAACTAGAGAGCAAATGCTTGTCTACGGTTAAAATTCTTGTGATCACATTAAGGGTAGGCTACACCGAAATTAAATTTCAAATTACTGAAATACTGGACCTGTAGTTATCATTTTTTTCACTAACATTTTTTGGCATATAAAAAGATGCACATATTTTCAACCAAAATAGTCACTATTTTGTACGGCATTCATTTTTTTTAAATTTATTTAAATGTTTTCATTTCTTAATATAAAAATATTTAATAAATGACTATAAGGTATGTAAGAAAATTATCTTTATAATCAGGGTATCGTTCTACATCCCACTAATCCTTCTGTGTAAATCCTCCACTTTCTTCTTTTCACGGGGCGAGGAGTGACCTTCGCAATAACCCTAAAGCCCCTAATACTTGGAGTGGACCGAAATTCCCCTTCGTGATGCTCCATCAGTACAATAAATTTGATAATAACTAAAATAAGTAAGAAAGTCACCTTACACCTAAAATTTTTTTGCTAAATACTTATATACATAACCACGGAAACAACCTTACAATGATATTTAAATCTCATTATACTTACAGTATACGCGTAACCACGAAAACAACCTTACAACGACATTTACGGTAAATCTCATTATACTTATATGCGTAACCACGGAAACAACCTTACAATGACATTTAAATCTCATTATACTTATATGCGTAACCACGGAAACAGCCTTACAATTACATTTAAATATCATTATAGTTATATGCGTAACCACGGAAACAACCTTACAATGACATTTAAATCTCATTATACTTATATGCGTAACCACGGAAACAACCTTACAATGACATTTAAATCTGATTATATTTATATGCGTAACCACGGAAACAACCTTACAAGTACATTTAAATCTCATTATAGTTATATGCGTAACCACGGAAACAGCCTTACAATTACATTTAAATATCATTATAGGCCTACTAATTATATGTGTAACCACGGAAACAGTCTTACAATTACATTTAAATCTCATTATACTTATATGCGTAACCACGGAAACAACCTTACAATGACATTTAAATCTCATTATACTTATATGCGTAACCACGGAAACAACCTTACAATGACATTTAAATCTCATTATACTTATATGCGTAACCACGGAAACAACCTTACAATGACATTTAAATCTCATTATACTTATATGCGTAACCACGGAAACAACCTTACAATGACATTTAAATCTCATTATACTTATATGCGTAACCACGGAAACAACCTTACAATGACATTTAAATCTCATTATACTTATATGCGTAACCACGGAAACAGTCTTACAATTACATTTAAATATCATTATAGGCCTACTAATTATATGCGTAACCAGAGAAACAGTCTTACAATTACATTTAAATCTCATTATACTTATATGCGTAACCACGGAAACAACCTTACAATGGCATTTAAATCTCATTATACTTATATGCGTAACCACGGAAACAACCTTGAAATGACATTTAAATCTCATTATACTTATATGCGTAACCACGGAAACAACCTTACAATGACATTTAAATCTCATTATACTTATATGCGTAACCACGGAAACAACCTTACAATAAATATCTTTATACTTATATGTGTAACCACGGAAACAACCTTACATGACATTTAAATCTCATTAAATTTGTACAATAAAACATTAAAAATATCATTAAATGTAATCGGTGACGAGAACGCCAGTGACCAAAATGTAATCGGTGGCCAGAATGCCGGTGGCAAAATGTAATTGGTGACGATAAGGTATAATGACATCTCCGATGACGACAATTCCTAGACCCCGAGATTTTTCTCATTATACGCATGAAATATTTTTAGTATTGTTGTGTTTTTTTTTTGTTTTAAACTATGTAACATCATTTTTGTACCCAGTAGAACATTTTTCAAATATTATGAGGCATTTTGAATCCCTACTGTGTTGTAATTTTATCAGTAATCTAGCAGTGAAAAATTAAAAACAAAGAAATTCTTTCATGAAAGATTCAATTCATTTTCCCCGGAAAATGGTACGTGATGGGGCAATTTGGATTTTAAAATTAAGAATTAGGGCATACATATTAGTAATATTCACCTATTTTTATTTCGGAGCAAGACAAAAAGTAAAAATTTGTTGTTCAATGTTTTCAATAAGATGAAACAGCACTCGTGCAATTACTACAGATAATCAGTTTTTTGTGTCACCTGAAAAATATATTGAAACTAGCGGCTTGTGCAGCAAACGCTGCAAACTAAGTTCATAAGACGTTCAAATAAAAATTTTTCAGATTTATTTTCAATGAAGAATGCCAGACATTTTGAAAGTTATTTCCTTCCATAATAATGAAATATACTCCCTCCGAATGTTTTTTATGCCAAACACTTTTTCTTGAACTTATCCACCTTCAGTTTTTGAGTTTCAACGCGAAAACGCAAGTAACATTGTCAGGACGATCAGTCGGTTTTTCATGTGGGAGTAAAGCAATAGCTATTTCAGGTCATTATGGATTGCAGGTGAACGTTAAAAAAAAGTCAGGTTTGCTATGCTTTCGAACAATAGCTTGGTATAGCTGCTGCATGTAGAGCTTGAAATGTAGAGGGTGAAATCATTTTCTTCTGCTAAGAGATCTTGCTGAAACAATAGACAGACTACAAAATTTTGTAGGCTTCTTATTTTATCAGTAACTAACACCTTTTGGTCTTTCCTTAGGAACTGTAATTTTTGTGCTCTCTCGAGTCAATACTGAAGAGAATGACGCATATAAATATCTACACCATACCGCCATTAAGTGTATGAAAAAGACCCAACCCCACTAGATTAATAACTATAAAAATATTATCTTACGTAAGTTTTGTAGTTTTATATGCATAATAGCCCCAACTCAGTAAATTATAGAAATGAAGAATCTAATTTAAGATATTCTCTAGCTACATCTACTCATATAACCCCAAAACGTTTCACTTTCATATCATCAATATAGCATTAATATGTATAATTAATGAAAAATCATGGTATTAACTATAATAATATTTCATTTCTAATGGTAATAATATCAAACCACCTCAAGTTTTGTAGATTTTAATATCCAATACACAGCTGTACTCAGAAAATTACACACCGCAGAATCAGACCTGTAAATTATTTTAGTAAGTTTTGAAGTTTTTAATAACCAACTGAATTTGAATTCTAAATATGTCAGCAATCCTGCAGGTCATGGCCTTCGTGTAATAGCCTATTGTTTACTGTAATGTGTTTGTGTTTTGTTTTATTCTGAAAAGTATTATTTCTCAAAAGTGACGACAGATGGATTTTGGAAAATAGGAAAATGATGTAGGAAAATTGACATTTCACTGAAAACTACTACCTATTTTTCTGAAAAACTTTGGGTTCGAAACTTCAAAATGATGAACAACTTGGAAATTCGCGATTAAAATGCTTTCGTTTATGTCGGTATTTTGAATAATACAATAGTTATAGCAAATGAACCATAAACAGTAACATATTGTTACAATAGACTATGTCAAAGGATCTGAAATTATTGCTGAAGATATAGGGCTACAATGAGAAAGTATGTGTCACCTTTCATAGCATTAATGAAGAGAGAGAGAAACGTGTACAGCGATTTGTGTCTTGTAACTGCAAACCCACCTTAAAGCTAGCTGGCACTTGGTGTAAGACAATACGAGAAAGAAGGATGGTAACTCTCTGGAACACGGAACATGTGTTGCGGCACACGTGTACGCATTCCTCCGGCCTGCGTAGTCCACGCGACCGAGGATCCCGCCCCATCGCTCCAGCTTCAATTAAAGTTCCATCTCACATCGGCTGGTCGGCTGGCAGATCTGCATTGCGATGGTAACGTTATATCAAGCAGTTCGGCCTGGAAATGAATTCCACACGTGCGTAATGTCAGCGGGAGAACGGGGGAGGGGCGCTGGAGGCCAATACCCTCCGTTATAGACAGATATTATTCCTTAAAAAATGTTCCACTTGAAAAGAAATAATGGGTTTGGAGTAATGATAATGGCTTTCATCTCTCCCCAACACACACACTGTGAATTATTTCGAAATTTGAATATTCTTCAACGCCCAAGACGTGTTTACACGTCGCCGTCGTCTGTGCTATTAAGTACTACACACGGCCAGGAAGTTGGTAACATGACCTAAAAATATGGCTGAAGTGTTGTAAAGAAAGAGCCCCCTGCCGTGGACGAAATTGTGGCTCATCAGGCTGTAAATCCAGTAGATCCAGGTTCGAATCTTCCTCCCACAACGACTAGATCATGGCAGACAACGGGAAACTGTCTCCCTTCTCAGCGATACGCCGTAACTTCCCCTTCCACTCCATCCACCAATTTTAAATTTGTTTTACTTTATTTCCGTTATGTCGTCATTTATAATCTCTATTTTTTTTACAAATAATTTTCAGTCAAATTACCTAGACTACGTTATAAAAGGTTCAATTTACGAAAGTTAGTTATAAATCAATGTTTATCCATGTTGAATATGCTATGTGGATTTCACATCACTAATAAAAATGTTGTAAACACATTCACTACGTAACTAGTTAGATAATGATAATCCTATTACGCAACTAATTAGGTAATGATACTTCTATTATGCAACTAGTTATGTAATATACTTCTATTGCACAACTAGTTAGATAATGATACTTCTATTATGCAACTAGTTAGGTAATGGTACTTTCATTACGCAAGTAGTTAGGTAATGATTACGCAACTAGTTAGATAATGATACTTCTATTACGCAACTAATTAGGTAATGATACTTCTATTACGCAACTAGTTATGTAATATACTTCTATTACGCTACTAGTTAGATAATACTTCTATTACCCAACTAGTTAGGTAATGGTACTTTCATTACGCAACTAGTTAGGTAATGATACTTCTGTTACGCAACTAGTTAGGTAATGATTCTTCTATTACGCAACAAGTCATGTAATAATACTTCTATTACGTAATTAGTTAGGTAATGATACTTCTATTACGCAACAAGTCAAGTAATTATACTTCTATTACGCAACAGGTCAGGTAATGATACTTCTATAGCGCAACTAGTTAGATAATGATACTTCTATTACGCAACTAGTTATGTAATGTTACTTCTATTACCAACTAGTTAGGTAATGATACTTCTATTGCGCAACTAGTTAGGTAATGGTACTTCTATTACGCAACTAGTTCGGTAATGATACTTCTGTTGCGCAACTAATTAGGTAATGATTCTATTACGCAACAAGTCAGGTAATGATACTTCTATTACGCAACTAGTTAGGTAATGATACTTATATTACGCAACAAGTCAGGTAATGATACTTATATTACGCAAATAATTAGGTGATGATAGTTCTATTACGCAATTATGTAATGATACTTCTATTACGCAACTAGTCCTGTAATGATACTTCTATTACGCGACTAATTAAAATGTTATGTTTTATTTAACGACGCTCGCAACTGCAGAGGTTATATCAGCGTCGCCGGATGTGCCGGAATTTTGTCCCGCAGGAGTTCTTTTACATGCCAGTAAATCTACTGACATGAGCCTGCCACATTTAAGCACACTTAAATGCCATCGACCTAGCCCGGGATCGAACCCGCAACCTTGGGCATAGAAGGCCAGCGCTATATCAACTTGCCAACCAGGTCGACGTGACTAATTATGTAATGGTACTTCTATTACGAGACTAGTTAGGTAATGATACTTCTATTACGTAACTACTTAGGTGAAGATACTTCTATTACGCAACTAGTTAGGTAAAGATATTTCTATTACGCAACTAGTTATGTATGATATCCTTATTACGCAACTAGTTAGGTAATGCTACTTCTATAACGGAACTGATAAGGTAATGATACTTCTATTACGCAACTAGTCAGGTAATGATACTTCTATTATGCAACTAGTCAGGTAATGATACTTCTATTAGGCGACTAGTCAGGTAATGATACTTCTATTACGCAACTAGTCAGGTAATGATACTGCAATTACCGAACTGGTAATTTTCAAACTTTTTATGTTCCACATCCTGAATTCTATAAAATATAAATTTCTGATTGTTTCAAAAATAGTAAATTATAGGCTATACAAATTTTGAAAAATGATGGCAAACTTCTTCTAAAACTGAACATTTTAAAACATGGCAATTGGGCAGAACACTATGAATGAGTGAATTTTTTGAAGTGAGTTTCGACAAAATATCGGTTTCATGACTAGTTACAGTCTAACATCACTAGATTATACGTGTACAGCATACGCTATTTGGCTCATGGTGTAGGCTGAACTAGCATGTTAACAATTTGATCAGAGACTTGACGTCATCGGGCTGTCAGTAAAAACCGAACGGGAAAACCGCAGATCGCACATAGGACGGCTGTGAAGTCCGTGAGAGTGACTTGAATGAGAAGGAAGAATAAATATAATGATGATGAGGCGCCATCGACAGAAAATTATCCTTCTGATCGAGTTCTTGCTTCACGCTACCGCAACCCGACTAACATGTGTAGAAAAACAGTGCAATGGTTGTGTATCAATGTATAGGCTATCATGAATTGTTACTCTGTGTTTCTAAAGTTGGCTTAAAATTGGACAAGTTGTTGTGTCAGTCCAATGGCTAGGTCACTCCAGTCTAGTTCATCGAACTCATTCCAGTCTTTCCAGTTACTTAATCGTTCATCTAGCCAATCTGTAAACGAGTCAGCGTAACCTTTCAGCCAGCATGTAATGCAGTCAGTCAGTCAGTCAGTCAGTCAGTCAGTCAGTCAGTCAGTCAGTCAGTCAGTCAGTCAGTCAGTCAGTCAGTCAAGGGTTTTAACAAATTGCTACTACAAAGGGGGGATAATGCAATTACCCTCGTCAAAATAATATACTGAGCTTTGTTAACTATTTGGAATATAAACAATTTATGTATTATGGACTATACAAGGTTAGTTAAAAATCCCGCACCACCTAAATAACTTTTGAAGCATGTGGTTCAGTGACATGAAACTTGGTATGTGAGGATAACCATGTACTAAGAACTCAATAATGGTATTACTGAGTTTTTTCTACTTCCGGTTTAACCGGAAGTAACTCCAACTCTTTTATTTTAAATGGAACACCCAATATATTATTTCATTCTTGAATAGCACTCATTAAGAGCTTTTCAAAAATTACCCACACTTGATACTTCTGTAGCCCACAAATTCAGTGTTGCTAAGTCAAGAAAACAGAAAAGTGTATTAAAATAATAAATGCACTACCTAAATAACTTTTGAAGCATAAGGTTCAGTGACATGAAACTTGGTATGTGAGGATAACCATGTACTAAGAACTCAATAATGGTATTACTGAGTTTTTTCTGCTTCCGGTTTAACCGGAAGTAACTCCAACTCTCTTATTTTAAATGGAACACCCAATATATTATTTTATTTTTGAATAAAGCTCATTAAGAGCATTTCAAAAATTACCCACACTTGATACTTCTGTAGCCCACAAATTCAGTGTTGCTAAGTCAAGAAAACAGAAAAGTATATTAAAATAATAAATGCACTACCTAAATAACTTTCGAAGCATACGGTTCAGTGATATGAAACTTGGTATGTGAGAATAACCATATACTAAGAACCGGTTTAACAGGAAGTAACTACAACTCTGTTATTTTAAATGGAACACCCAATATACTATTTTATTTTTGAATAATACTCATTAAGAGCTTTTTAAAAAGTACCCACACTCGATACTTCCGTACAAATTCAGTGTTGCTAAGTCAAGAAAACAGAAAAGTGTACCGAATATTAAAATAATAAAGTGTTCCTTCCTTAACAAAAACAAAACAAAGCTAGCTCACCTTCTAAAGTATGTGTTCAAATTGGTAGCCCTCAGCTGCTTTACAATGTGTCACTCGTTCATAGAAAATATTTTAAGGAATGATTTAACAAGGCTTTAGGAATATCTTGCACCACTTCCATTTTTATTTAGCAACACTGAATTTGTACAGAAGTATCAAGTGTGGGTATTTTTTGAAAAGCTCTTAATGAGCTTTATTCAAAAGTAATAATATATATTGGGTGTTCCATTTAAAATAACAGAGCTGGAGACACTTACGGTTAAACCGGAAGTAGAAAAAACTCGGTAGTACCATTATTGAGTTCTTAGCATATGGTTATCCTCACATACCAAGTTTCATATCACTGAACCGTATGCTTCAAAAGTTATTTAGGTAGTGCATTTATTATTTTAATATTCGATACACTTTTCTGTGTTCTTGACTTAGCAACACCGAATTTGTAGAGAATTATTAAGTGTGGGTAATTTTTTAAAAGCTCTTAATGAGCGTTATTAAAAATATAAAATATATATTGGGTGTTCTATTTAAAATAAGAGAGTTGGAGTTACTTCCGGTTAAACCGGAAGTAGAAAAACTCTGTAATACCATTATTGAGTTCTTAGTATATGGTTATCCCCACATACCAGGTTTCATGTCACGGAACCACATGCTTCAAAAGCTATTTAGGTGGTGCGGAACTTTTAACTAACTGTATACTCACAAAAAAAAAAAACGCAAAATATACAGAGTGTTCCGTTTGGGTATGGATAAAATAAAAACACCATAAAACATTTACTACTTAACTTTATTTGTTGAAACCTTGTGCATACAATCTCAGGAAAATAGCTTTCCACCTCACCATGTTTGCTACAGTCATTGGAAAAATATATAATTTCGTATCGGTATTTCTTTTTTACGTCTTACGTGATTTTTCTTGGTAACATTCTATGCCGGACACCCAATACGTAATTCTCTGTCAGACATTGAACCGTAGTTCTCAGAATTTCTAGCCTAGAACATTTCCATTTCACATATATTACAGAATATTACGTTACTAATTTTTTAATATAACAACGCATTATTTAAGACAATTACTTAGATGTAATATAAATCAGGTTTCTCTCCTTTGAAATTTTAGTGGTCTGGGAACATAGTTTAATATTCGTAATTCGCTACCAACCACGAATGCCTAAGCAAATTCCCTTGTATTAAATTACAGAAATCTTCATTCGATCATCATGCATATAAAATGATTTCGACGCAAAAGGGGCCTCCCCTGTTATTCAGCATTTCAACCCCTATTATGAGCCAACCTTGTAATAGAATGACTGGACCTCGAACAATGGTCAAACAGTTATACAGCTGACCACTTTACTCCTCTCTCTCTCTCTCTGGAGAAAGCAGCACAGTAGCAGTCGAGCGGGTGGTCTGTCCGTCATGCCGCAGGAGCAAAACACACATATATATATATATATATACATACAATAGTTTTATGCACTGTACAAACTTTAAGTTTAAAGTGAAACTTAATTTAACTAACCCCCCCACCTCCCTACAATTCTACCACCACATTACAGTAGTATTGTAGTTCTCTGCGATTAAGTTATTTATGTTTTGGTCAACCCCCTCCCTTCCCTCTAGACCCCTTCGCCCTCTGGTCAGTCAGTGCGAATAGAACGGACAATGCTGGTCGCCAAGGAGATCAAGTTATGGTGTAATTATTGTTGCCCAGGCAATGTACAAATACAGCAGAACACAATGCTATTTACATTAGAATGTTAATTACAAATTTTTTTCTTTGTAAAAGAGAGTGAGGCGGAGAAAGTGAATAGAGGAGGAGGTAAATTGTGAGGCCAAGAGGCGAAGGGGGTGAGGAGTAGGAGATTTCAGAGTTGTGCGGCATGGAAACCTTCTTACGTGAAGTACAATATGTCTCTATGGATTTGTTAACGTAGACTAAAGCCTTCCCTATACAATGTTGCTCCTTTATGGAACAACCCTTCATTTTACCTTACTCGGGAGATGAGGAGGAAGAAGTGAAGAAAGTAAACCAACCCCTGAAAATTGAAATTAAATGTATACTGGCTACATCTGAGACCTTTGAGAGTATTGCATTTGGATTTCTACCCCTAAAGTAAATATACTAGTACTTAAAGTGCTCAGAAATGTGAAGTATTTTATGATGGGAAGTAGCTGTGATCAACTGTAGCACGGGTCAGCTTATTTCACACCCTAAGGGTGGAAATAACCATTTCCCCCCCCATTACTACAAGGATATCATTTTATTTTTACTTCAATTTTTATTGTAGCTGAGTTTTTTAATGTACTTCACTCCCACCCCCTCTACTAGTAAACTTCCAATCGTTCTCCACATAGAACCAAGGCCGCGTATATTGAGTTAGTGACTATAGTACGTTCCAGAAATATGTTCGCGTTTTCCAGTGACGAAAGAGCTTTCAATATTGAATCATATTTTCGCACAGGTACTGTCGTCCGTTTGTAGTGCTGCTTATGATTAGGTTTTTCTCCGGAGCGGTTGTTTGTGCGCTTTCAATCGGAGACCTCCGGTTACCTTCGATTGATGCCGCGCAGGTTGTATATGTGCTGTGGCGCAGACATACACTTTCCGCTGAGCATTCCTTTAATCGGATCAGGCAGTGATTCGAGTCCGCTGACGTCCGCGTATATTTTAAAATAAGTTCTAATTTGTTGTTGTTTATTTTCTCCTTTTTATTTACCTCTCTCTCTCTCTCTCTCTTTCTTCTGCTCTTGTTTTTTTCTTGTTTTGCCTGAAGTACTATGTTAGCTGACAGATTTTTTTTCTAGTTTTAAAATTCATAGTAAATGTGGAAAGGCGTATTAGTTTTATGTCATTGATCAAATTAATAACATTAAAATTAACTGAAAACTAACGCAGAAGTAAAGCTTTTCAGTAGAAAATGTAAACATTTATAATTCTCCTGGAAACACTCGTTTATTCACAAACAGTTTTTGTCAATTATTATTCTAATCGGTTTAGTTTAACGTAAAATATATTAAGGGAGTTTCAGAATGGAACAAAAGAAACATGTGGTATCAATGGGTTAAAGTTTACTGTTCAAAATAATTTATTAAGATTCTTCACCAGACAGGATTGTGATCATTGTGTTAAAGGGTGTCAGTATTTGAACTGCCTCGCCTAAAACGCGTCACTCTTCCTCTGTAATAAAAAATATAAGCGGATATCAACTTAAGGATAATTGTAATTATGTTATTACCACACGTTTCTTTAGTTTCAGAATGAAACTCAATATTTTAATCCAATAACTCAAGTTGCCTTTTAAATATTCCATATAAGTAATGTATGATTTTTATTGCCTCGAAAGTTACGTTTTATAGAAATTTCAAGACTTTTTTCTAGACTGTGGACCTTTGGAACAATAGCACTAAAGCAGTTTAAAAAAAATCGTACCAAATGTTTTGCGTAATTTTAAAACTACGAAAACGATGATATCACTAATTAACCGTCAATGTGTATCTGAGTAGTAATAATTTATTTTTGACAGCAAGTACGAGTACCACAACCGCGGCTCTTAATGTTAGCCTGAACACTTACATACCTACATTTTAAAATTTAGACCTACTCAGAGAATCTATCTAACCTGGTCCATGCCACAGAGATTTCCAAATACGGATCTGTTAGCGTCCTAGGAGCGTTTGGCTTTTCTGGCAACACAATCACCAACTCGTATTTCCTTTCAAGTAAGCGGCTCATCACTGAAGTTTGGAGTTTCATCTCGTAACAATATGCTGGATCAATCTTAGAGGGTCCTTTTTTGCTGAAATTCTTCTGCTTTTCAGTTTTTCATTCGCAATGTTACTCTGTCTGCACACAAAACCACGAAATTATTTATTAGAACTTTCATATATAAATCAAAATGAACACGCTTTTTAAAATAGTTCTAAAGTGTTTTGAACAGTTAAATTTACTTACTTACTTTCTTCAAGTTCGCGATTGTGCGATCGCTTCAAATGGTCTAACAAATTCGAAGTTCCGCCACCCTTAGAGTAAATTCGCCCACAGAGTTCACAGCGTGCGACTTTATTATCATCTTCAACTAAATTAAAGAATTTCCATGCGACGGATATACGATTTGGTGCCATTTTATTCCACGCACAACTACCCTCAGTCCGTACGCACTGGTCGTCCTTGAGCTCTACGTCCTCCAACTTCGCTTCACTCCGAACCACCGCATCCCTCCGTATGTCCCCTGTTCCACTTACGATAGTACCGGAGATCTCCGGTGGAGAGCTTTATTCGTAATCTCCGATTCCTCCGCGGTAGTAGTCACTCCGATGAGCAGCACTATCCGTTTGCCTACATCGCATCCTCCCCCCGCTCCTACTCGCCCCTCTGTAAAGACTAGAGGCTGGACTGTCTTAGCTCTTTTCTGAAAATATTAATTTCTGTTAGGAATTGGACGTCTACGTAATATTATACAACTGTTTAAAATAACTTAAATAAAATGGTCTTGTTAAGTAATTAACTGTCACGTGATTTCCTCCCTTTCTATGACCCTGCAACAAAACCACTTGGACGGACAGTAGATAGCATCTCTGAGTAATTTTATCTCTTCTGATCGGGCAGAAGTGAAGATTGAATTTACAGTACGTAAGGCACTCGTTTGTAGAGTAGGTACAGAATTATTTCAACATGAGTTACTAGTACGAAGGACGAAACTGGTAATTGGAATTAGGTACAATAGTCTATAGTGAACAAAACAACTGAATTTATTTTCTTCCTTGTAGGCTACTTCCATTTATTTTCTTCTCGTTACAAGGAAAAGCCCATATTAAATATTTTAAGTATCAAATTCATTCGATATTATTTGTTTACTATTACATTTTTTTTAAATACAATTATTTCCAATAGAAACACAAAACGGTGTCAAACCCAGACACGCACAACGAAGGTACAAATTTCACAGTCTACGCTGTGTACTCCGAAGTGATGGTACAGTTTCTGTCTTGGACTGCGACCAAGTGTTTTCTGTTTAAGAGCTTTGACTAATTCTTGCAATCTGCGTCCTGAAGTTACTTTTGTAGATTTCCACGAACTGTGTGATGGATGTCTATCATCACCTGGGACCCGTTTCACGAAAGTTCAAGCCACAGGTCTGCAAGTATACCAATCCTCCTGCCTGTGTCACACGTCACAGGTCTTTCACAAAAATAATGAAGACCCTGTTCCTAAAATGTTAAACCGTGTACAGCAAACTTACTAATGTTGTAATAATGTCCACTCTGGAGGTAACGTGTATATTTGTGCCAACATAACCTCAAATTAAAGCTTATCTTTGTCCATTTGTTACGTAGTTTTACGTCAGTTATGACCATACACTAAAATATATTTGTTCCAACAAGTCCTGTGACTCGTATGCAAAAAAAAAAACATTTTTATTCTTCTTTTTTCCCCTACTTTTTTACCTCTTTTTATTATCTTTCCTTTCCCACGACCTATTTTTTTATTCTTTCCTACATGTCTTCAGACGCTCTTTCTCTATAACAATTTCTCCTTCTCTTCTTTCTTCTCAAAATCCTTCACCATCTTACTCCCCTCTACTTTTGTCCCCTCCTTTTTTCCCCCCCTCATATTTTTCCTATCTTTTCTTCGCTACTTTACCCTTTTCTCTTCTCCCCTTTTCCTCATTTTCGTTTCCTACCTAAATTTTTCTTCTGTTTCTTTACCAGATAACTACTCTTCGTAATTATTCTTATTTTTCATCATTCTCTTTTTTTATTCCTTGCTTTTTTCGATATATTATCCCATGTATTCACAATTCTTTGCTTTCTCTGCTTCCTTTTTCCTGATTTTCCTTTTTCTATCCCACTTTACCCTCCATTCTTTCAATCATCCCTTTTGCTTCCTGTGTTAAAAACCTTGGAGTTTACTTTGATACGTATTTAAACTGGAATAACCAAGTAATCCACATTACCAAAAAAGTGCTTTCCATACTACACTCCTTAAATAGCATTCGAAAATTCCTTCCGCTATCACTCAAGAAAATACTAGTGGAAACACTAGCAATGCCCCACTTCGATTATTGTGATTTTCTACTGACCGACCTCAATGTCAACCAGTCGCAAAAATTACAACGTGTTCATAATTCTTGTGTTCGCTTCTTCTGCGATGTCCGTCGCGCAAACCACATTACCCCATCCTTCCAAACTCTAAACTGGCTACGGCTTAAGACCAATGGATCTTAGTGAAAAAGGAACAACAGCTGTTTTGGATGTGCTTAAGGAAAGAGCGTTTGAATCAAACCACTCTTTAATTGACCTGTAATCCATTATTCGCATTAATGTAAGTGCCTTTCAAGATTTTTCACCAAAAAGAAATACAGTATCATCCGCATATGTATATACAGGGACATCATTTTATTTTTACTAACATTTCTAATATTAACCTGCCTATACCTTTGGCTTAAAGGTTGTGAACCGGAAACACCGTTTGATACCCCCTTCCACTGGAGTTCGATGATACTGGCGTAAGATACAAACAAATCACTTTTCTAGGTATAGGAGGGATGAAAAGTAGTTCATCCATTTACGTAAAGTAGGAAATATCGCGATTTTGAGTTTGATAATTTTCATTAGGTTTTTCTTTAATCAAAATACAGTAAAATATTAACAATAAGTGTTTTTACTCTCGAACTGAGCTGTCAGTTCTGACGTATTCATTATGCAGTGTATATTATACTGTCTACAGCACATTAGCGTACAATATAGAGAATGAAGTTAAAATGAAAAATAATCATAATATGGATATTTAAACACATATTTGAAAATGATGGCCGTTCATTTCTATACAGGTTTCAGTTCTTTTTTGCATATTATCGCACTATATGCTATTGTACCTAATTCCAATTACCAGTTTCGTCTTTCGTACTACTAACTCATGTTGAAATAATTGTGTACCTACTCTATCAAAGAGTACCTTACGTAGTGTAAATTCAATCTTCACTTCTGCCCGGTCCGAAAAGATAAAATTATTCAGACATGCTATCTACTGTCCGTTCAAGTGGTTTTGTCGAGGGTCGTAGAAAGGGTGGAAATCACGAGACAGTTAATTACTTAACGAGGCCCTTTTATTTAAGTTATTTTAAACAGTTGTATAATATTACGTAGACGTCCAATAAAATTCCTAACAGAAATTAATGTTTTCAGAAAAGAGCTAAGACAGCCGAGCCACAAAGGGACGGGCAGAAGTGGGTGGGGGAAACCGGGATGCGACATAGGCAAACGGACGACAGTACCTGTGCGAGAATATGATTCAATATTGAAAGCGAACATATTTCTGGAACGTACTATACTCACTAACTCAGTACTGTTTGTGTTTACTAAAACCGTAAGGCGACTTTGACTGTATACGCTTGGTTCTGTGTCGAGATCGGTTGAAAGTTTACTAGTAGAGGGGGTGGGAGTGAAGTACATTCAAAAACTCAGGTACAATAAAAATTGAAGTAAAAATAAAATGATGTCCCTGTATAACCCCATTATATCAGTTAATAACAAATCACTTATATAAATCAAGAATAAAATTGGACCAAGAACAGTGCCCTGAGGGACCCCTACTTTTATGTTTTGAGTAAAACTAAATTCATTATCAATTTTAGTTACATGATTTCTCTTATTCAAATATGACTTACATAAACTTAGGGCATCACCATTAATACCTAACAAGTTTAATTTCTCTGATATTTAATTAAATTGATTTGTAATTAATTAAAGTGATACGACGGGTACACGGGAACAACGATCAAGGTCCATTTTAGAAAGTTTCGAGAAAAACGAATTTTAAAGTTTAAGCACTTAATACTTTGTTATGTGTGTATTTAATAGAAATTGACGTAGTGGAATGTCAAGAACGATTATTTCTTATTATTAGCTAGACCACATGATAGTACTTCCTTTCCACTATAAGATGGCATTAACTCAATTTCGATTTTTGGTTGACCTTGATCGTTTTTCCCGTGTACCCTTCATATGTAATTAGGCTACTTAAATTGGTAATAATTGGGTGAAATAGAAGTACTTGTAAGTTAGGTTTACTTTTGCTTATTGTAGGCGTTATTATAGAATAGCTTTTATTTATAGTCCTAGGTTTATTGCATCCATTTATTTATAGTTAGAAATAAACTTAGTTTTATTTTATTTTTTATTTTTTTTTATTTTTCTTTTATTGCTGTAATTATTGTAGAATTATAATGGTATTATTGTATATTATATATCACTCCCACCGGGTGTATACCCAATTGTAATGTTAATAAATACGTACATACATACAAATATCATGAATAATTTTAGATATGTAGAAAAAAACACTCGATTTAGTTTCAGGGGAGGGGTAAAGTTCAAAACCACTTCTACAAACGCTGTTACTAATCGTGAAAATGTTCAGTTTCTAATATAGGGTGGTGAGATATTTTCGGGTTTCTACACCGTGTCATGGATGAAGGAATATCCGACGTATGCCGTGCAAAGACCTGAAAATCCCGCACCAAGTTGAACACAGACTTCCAAGTGCAATCCTGGGCTAGTTTCTCGCATAACGAAACGAAACCAATCATACATACCCCACTACAATACTTGTGTTGTCCGCTGCCATAGTAACATAATCCACGTAGGCAGTGACAGGTGACTCGAATTACGGCACCGGGTTACTTGAACTGGTTGGGTTCGGCCGCAGCAGGAGTCCCGGGTTCATAACTCAGGCTTGTGTAATCCGTCCAGGAACACGATCTGTGCGCAGTGCAATATGCAAACTCACTGCTGACCTTCACGGCAGGTCAAGTCCAGGCTGAAGAAGTATTTTTTTAGCGTTATGAAGACATCCATACACGCTGTAACAGGCATTGTGCCGTGGTCGTCTCGAATTACTTCCATCTGTCGTATACACGAGTGCAGGCTTTGGTCTAGAATTTATTGACGGATGTACAAGTCAGTGATATTGAACATTTTTACTCTGGTTATAGCAGGTTTAAAGCCAAAGTATCGCTTATGGAAGCTATAGTTTGTAATAAAGCAGTTCTCGGTATTTCAGAGAGTGGTTCCATCTTTGCCTCCAAGTGAAATAAAAATTGGCGGGAAGAGTATCCTACTTTAAAGGGCACTTACAAGTGATAACTAAATCCGCTTCACTAACCAATATTATTGCCTTGAATGAATAATTAATGAATGAATGAATTGCAAATTGAATTGATTGAAATTGAAATAACAAACTACATAATATTTCAAATATACACAGTTTGCACCTCAAAGAGGAAATGGACTGAATGAAATGGATGGATTGAAAGAAAATGGAATTAACTGAATGAATTAATGTAATTAAAAAAATGCATGGATGGAATGATATCAAATTAATGAAATTGAATGAGTGGAATGGAATGAAAGAGTGGAGTGAAATAGAACGAGTGGAATGAAATGGAACGAGTGGAATAAAATGGAACGAGTGGAATGAAATGGAACGAGTGGAATAAAATGGAACGAGTGGAATGAAATAATGCAATCGAATGAATGAATAGGATGGAATGGAATTAATGAGCATGGTGAAATAGAATGGAATGGAATGGAATGAGGGGTGGAATTGAATGGAATGTGCGGAGTGGAATAGGTTGGAATGTGTGGGGTGTAATGAAATGGAATAGAATGGAATGAGCAGGGTGGAATGGAATGAGGGTGAAATGAAATGGAACGAGCGGGGTGGAATGGAATGATTGGGTGGAATGGAATGAAATGGTATGAGTGGGGTGGAGTGGAATGGTGAGCAGGATGGAATAGAATGGAATGGAATGAGCGGGATGGAATGCAGTGGAATGAGTGTGGTGCAATGGAATGAAATGAATGAGATGAAATGGAATGAGTGTTGTGGAATGGAATGGAATGAGTGGGGTGGAATGGAATGGAATGTTATGAGTGGGTTGGAGTGGAATGGTGAGCAGGGTGAAATAGAATAGAATGGAATGGAATGAGCGCAGTGGAATGCAATGGAATGAGCGGGGTGGAATGCAATGGAATGAGTGTGGTGAATTGGAATGAAAGGGATGAAATTGAATGTGTGGGATGGAATGAAATGGAATGGAATGGAATAAATGGGATGGAATGGAATGTGTGGTATGGAATGAAATGGTATGAGTGGGGTGGAATGGAATAGTATGAGTGGGGTGGAGTGGAATGGTTAGCAGGTTGAAATAGAATAGAATGGAATGGAATGAGCGGGGTGGAATGGAATGGAATGAAATGAAATGGATGGAATGGAATGTGTGGGATGGAATGAAATGGAATGGAATAAATGGGATGGAATGGAATGTGTGGGATGGAATGAAATGGTATGAGTGGGGTGGAATGGAATAATATGAGTGGGGTGGAGTGGAATGGTTAGCAGGTTGAAATAGAATAGAATGGAATGGAATGAAATGAAATGGATGGAATGGAATGTGTGGTATGGAATCAAATGGTATGAGTGGGGTGGAATGGAATGGAACGAGTGGGGTGGAATGGAATGGAATGTGTGGTATGGAATGAAATGGTATGAGTGGAGTGGAATGGAATAGTATGAGTGGGGTGAAGTGGAATGGTCAGCAGGTTGAAATAGTATAGAATGGAATGGAATGAGCGGGGTGGAATGGAATGAAATGAATGGGATGGAATGGAATGTGTAGTGTGGAATGAAATGGTATGAGTGGGGTGGAATGGAATGGAACGAGTGGGGTGGAATGGAATGGAATGTGTGGTATGGAATGAAATGGTATGAGTGGGGTGGAATGGAATACTATGAGTGGGGTGGAGTGGAATGGTTAGCAGGTTGAAATAGTATAGGATGGAATGGAATGAGCTGGGTGGAATGGAATGAAATGAATGGGATGGAATGGGATGTGTGGTATGGAATGAAATGGTATGAGTGGGGTGGAATGGAATGATTGGGGTGAATGCAATGGAATGAAATGGAGTGAGTGAGTGAGTGAGTGAGTGAGTGAGTGAGTGAGTGAGTGAGTGAGTGAGTGAGTGAGTGAGTGAGTGAGTGAGTGAGTGAAAGAAAAAATAAATTAAAGGTACGCGTTCTCGCGTCCTTGAAAGGGAATATGGATCTTAAAGGAATTACTTTCAAGCCTGTTGATCAATTGTCTCACTGAGTTTTTCGCCGTTACTTTTAAGAAACGTATAGAAATTTTAAGAGAAAAATACCGACATTGTACGTAACCTAATTAGCACATAAGCACCATATGAAGGGGATGAATGTCGCAGAGAACAATCCTCAGCATTGCTGAACCAAAGCAAGGTTGACGAAGATGTTAGAAGCCAGGACAGAGCGAATAGCGTGTGGAAGGTGTCGCTATCCTGCTAGCCGAGTGATCCTAGCCCTGGACTAAACGAGTGTTCATCTAGTAAGCTCCCCACAGTGGTTTCTGAAGCCTGTAAGGGAGATCTGTGATCGGCATTTGTTGTTATAGCAACATTATATATAGTTAACAGGAACAGTTGTGGCTTGTTCTGCAACCCAACACATTCTGCCTTTAACAAGGCGGGCATGCGAGAAGTGTGAGAGAATCAAATAAAAGTTGACAAGTGTTTGTCACAACCAAGTTGGCCGCTTATTGCCATGACAACGGAACTTGCACGTTCCATGGGCACCTGCCTGGCGCGAATCATGGCCGCCTGCAGTACAAACCACACTGGCACCCTATCCCTCTGGCTAAATCTACTAACAGTGATAAAATTCGGTGTTAGCCTGAGACTTAAAAAAATTAGTTTTCAATTTATTTTGAAATACAGATGATAATAATAATAATAATAATAATAATAATAATAATAATAATAATAATAATAATAATACTTACTTACATGCTTACTGGCTTTGCCGCCCTCACATAAGCCCGCCATCGGTCCCTATCCTGAGCAAGATTAATCCAGTCTCTATCATCATATCTCACCTCCCTCAAATCCATTTTAATATTATCTTCCCATCTACATCTCGGCCTCCCAACTAACACTCTATATGCATTTCTGGATTCGCCCATACGTGCTACATGCCCAGCCCATCTCAAACGTCTGGATTTAATGTTCCTAATCAGGTGAAGAATACAATGCGTGCAGTTCTGTGTTGTGTAACTTTCTCCATTCCCCTGTAACTTCATCCCTCTTAGCCACAAATATTTTTCTAAGCACCTTATTCTCAAACACCCTCAACCTGTGTTCCTCTCTCTTAGTGAGAGTCCAAGTTTCACAACCATAAAGAACAACCGGTAATATAACTGTTTTATAAATTATAACTTTCAGATTTTTTGACAGCAGACTGGATGATAAAAGCTTCCCAACCGAATAATAACAGGCATTTCCCATATTTATTCTGTGTTTAATTTCCTCCCAAGTATCATTTATATTTGTAACTGTTGCTCCCAGTTATTTGAATTTTTCCACCTCTTCAAAGGATAAATTTCCAATTTTTATATTTCCATTTCGTACAATATTCTCGTCACGAGATATAATAATAATAATAATAATAATAATAATAATAATAATAATAATAATGATAATAATAATAATAATGATAATAATAATAATAATGGTAATAATAATAATAATAATGCAGTTGTTAGTAGTGCCACAGAATATTTTTTTTTATTTTTTTTTTTTTTACTTATTCTGGTGTAGTTAAGGCCATCAGGCCTTCTCTTCCACAACACCAGGAATACAAATACAATAATAGAAATAAACAGAAAAAAATACACTATAATATACAAAGTAAAGCTACACAAGAAATAAAGAGAGAGGAAAAAGAAACACTATAAACAAAGTAAAGCCACACAAAAATATACAGGTTGCAGTCACACAAACTTTAAATGAGTGATTAAGTATCATAATTAATTCCATCCTAACTAATTAACTAACATAAACAAGAAACTTGTAATTTTAATCTAGATTAAAAAAGAAAAAGAATAAAAAAACACAAATCAATACGTAGTGAAGTTTCGGATAGAAATCACATAGTTATGTCTACCGTCAGGATTATTATATTTTGTATCTCTAAATCCATTAAATTAGGGTCTAGAATGATTGTTAGTTACACAGCTTATTTGAAACGGTACCAAAATATAGGAAACAAACGTTGTTGCTGATATATTTTATAGGCTAGCAAAACTCCGTTCCGGCTAGTTTCCGTGGTAACGCAGACAAATGCTAATCAGGTTTTTTTTTCCCCGTCCACATCATGAGTGCTGTTTTCTTCACATCATGACTATACATTATCACAGGAAAGAGAGGGAGGGGAGTGTGTTGTGATGCCACATTCGGTATTTTCACACCAAGCAATTAGTTAAATGAGTATTTTTTTGTCTCTGCTACCAAAGTCATGTAGCTCTACTGTGTAGGGAAAAAAATGTATATAATACAAGCTAATGCAAATAATACTCAAACAAAGATTCATATCAACATATTTCCCAATTATTCAGCGAATCTAACTGGAGTTGGGCTTGTTAACGTGTAGAGAGTTGGCCGTGGCAGTACATGGCCTTTGTTTTTTTCTACCTCTGTTTTCTGTAGTCAATACAGTAGAGAAACAAATGAAGATTGAAAACATCTGATTACTTATAAATCTTCATGAATTCCACCTTTAGCTACAGGATTTTAGAAAGCCTCGATGTTTCGATTTAAACTAAAATATTCAAAGTTTTGACCAACACATATATCCCACTTTCCTGCGACATTATGGTCATAAAAATCTCAGTGGGAAGGAGTAACAGATAAATTTGTAATGAACTCGATTTGAGCAGAAATATCAAGTTCTGATCAAAGCACAATGGTCTAAAATCCATATTTAGGAGGACAAATGCAGACAAATGACATGTAAAAAAATGAAATTAAACCCTTAAATTATTTTTCCTATATAACTGAGTAACACTCAATTGATTATCTTAATCAGCGGAGGTGGCTGCATAGCGAGATAAGAAGCCGGTAAGATGCCACATTTCGCTACCCAGCATTCTTACTCAGCAAGCGCCGCGAGTCTGCCGTTTTCTTTGTGCTGTAACTCTGTTGTAAGTGGTCGATTCCATTCATATTTGGTACCAGCGTGTCAAATAGTTCTTTAGGTATGTAACACTGTTTGTTTTTGTTACATTGAATGTTATTATAGTATGTAAAATTAGCATGAATGGACACGGGACAAAATATAAATATAACCATTGAGTGCAGACTTTGCTAAGGTAGAGAAAAAAAAACCCTTTGGTTCGTCCAAAAATGTTTTTTTTTTCCACTTCCTCCACTATTTGCCTCTATTTTAAATCTAGTCTTAAGGTGCGCAGATTTGCGGAAGTAATTATTTATGAGCACTATTCTTTCGAGGTGCAGTAGTGGCATTTTTCTCTGTTGCAGTTATTTCAATATCTGTGAACCGAATCTGCTTACGCAGTATAATTCAGGGAATTCAAGATGACAGCTTGTTAATTATGTACCAAATAAGCTTCCCGAGTGTCCAAAAGGTGCCTAAAATGTTACATTCCCCGCCCCATAAGATTTTGTCTAAATGCATCCCCCTGTAAAGGGCACTTCTGCTTATACCAACGTAAACAGAGTTTGTATACAAAACAAATGTACTAAGTTTAACTACTGTATAAAATTTCATAAAAATCTGTTAGATAGGACAAAAGTTACTAATTTTGTCTAATTGCGCCCCCCTATAAGGGGTAGTTACACTTAGACCAACGTAATGAGAGTTTGTATACAAAACATGCATGCTACCTGTAACTAATTTGTAAAATTTCATACAAATCTGTTAAATAGGAGAAAAGTTACTAATTTTGTCTAATCGTGCCCCCTATAAGGGGCAGTTCTCCTTATACCAACGTAATCAGAGTTTGTATACAAAACATATATGTTCCTTGTAACTGTTTTGTAAAATTTCATACAAATCTATCAAATAGGAGAAAAGTTACTAATTTTGTTTAATTGCGCCCCCCTATAAGGGGTAGTTCCCCTTATACCAACGTAACGAGAACTTTTATACAAAACATACATGCTACCTATAACTACTTTGTAAAATTTCATACAACTCTGTTAAATAGGAGAAAAGTTACTAATTTTGTCTAATTGCGCCCCCTATAAGGGGTAGTTCCCCTTATACGAACAATCAGAGCTTGTATACAAAACATATATGCTTCTTGTAACTGCTTTGTAAAATTTAAAAAAAATCTGTTAAATAGGAGAAAAGTTACTAATTTTGTCTAATTTCGCCCCCCTATAAGAGGTAGTTCCCCTTACACCAACGTAACTAGAGCTTGTATACAAAACGTATATGATACTTGTAACTGCTGTGTAAAATTTCATAAAAATCTGTTAAATAGGAGAAAAGTTACTAATTTTGTCTAATTGCGCCCCCTATAAGGGGTAGTTCCCCTTATATCAACGTAATCAGAGCTTGTATACAGAACATATATGCTACTTGTAACTGTTTTGTAAAATTTTATAAAAATCTGTCAGATAGGAGAAAAGTTTCTAATTTTGTCTAAATGCGCCCCCCTATAAGGGGTAGTTCCCCTTATACCAACGTAACGAGAGCTTGCATACAAAACATATATGCTACCTGTAACTACTGTGTAAAATTTCATAAAAATCTGTTCGGTAGCTGAAAGGTTATTAATATGTCCCGCTAAATTTGCATTCTACACCACTGTGCAACGCATACAGTCTACTTTCCTGTAACAGTGTCTATCTAGTATTCGAAAAACACATACAGCTCACTTTCCTATACCAATATCTAATATACGAAAAACATAGGCTACATGCTACATTCCTGTAACACTGTCAGTTTTTAAGAAAATAGGTTCTAGTCGAATATTTGTTTAATAATAGTCGAATAACACATAAAGCCTACTTTCCTAGATGTAACAATTTTTGTATCTAATATACGACTAACACATACAGCCCACGTTCCTGTAATGCTATAAATTGCTAGCAAAGGAGTATATAGTCGAGTATTAGTTAATTAATATTCGACTAAAACATACAGCCTACTTTCCTATAACACTTAACATCTATTATTTTCAACTACAAAAATGTAGGTAATAGAAGCAGAATATTAAAAAGGAATTACTTTAATCTCAAATATTTTGTATAAGCCTATATACTTAACACAAGTGAACTACCTTCCTTGTATGCATAAAATATTATGAAAACAAAAGCATAACAGTTAAGTAAGCCAAACAAAAATGCTCCTAATTTCTAAACCTTAAGTGATGGATCAAAACGGATTGAATTTTTGAAAATTTCACTTAGATTAACGTATTTCACCTGCAAATTGTCCCAATTCATCTTTTGCGGTTTAGCCGTAGCACGTGGTTGAAAGTTTGTAAAATTAAGAAAAGTTTTACATGTATTTTGGTTATTGTTAAACAATGTACAATTTTATTATGGGAATAAAAATTATTATTTTTGGGTATATCAGATCAATCTTGATTCTTTCATTTAGACGTAGGCTAATACTTCACTACAAGTTTCATTCTAGTGATCCTAATATAATAAATGTTATTCAACGTTAAAATATCAGGGGAGATTTATCAAAAGACTCTGCTCTGAAAATTCTTTTATTTATTTATTTTTTACCATTTTATGACGGTTTATCAACAGCTATGGTTATCTAGCTTCTGAATGAGATGAAGATGATAATGCCAGCGAAATGAGTCCAGGGTCCAGTGCCGAAAGTTACCCAGCAATTGATCTTACTGTATTGAAGAAAAACCCTGGAAAACGCTTCAACAATGTAACTTGTCCCAAACAGGATTTGAACCCGAGACCGCTCGTTTCTTTCACATCTCAAAACTAAAACTCTACTAAATCACAGTAAAGAATAGAGTATTGCCTTATCGTTAAAAATCTTCTATATTTTCGAGAAATGCGTGAAAAATTTTGAATTTAGTGTAAATGAAATTGTCTTGATTTTCAAAAAAGAATCTCACAATTGTTTGCGGATCCCCCAAATTTTATTTACCCTAATAGCTATAATTTTATGTATAATATTAAATGTATGTAACTCGCTCAGTTTGGAATTTTTATTACTTAGAAAGCTTCGATAAAAAAATAACAAGTGAAAATCTGTAGCAATTGACCTTGTTTGCATATACTGGAGTGACAGTTAACCCAGACCGCTAAATTAAATAATTCCCATTTACGCACAATTGTCGTCATTATAGTCGAGTAATATACAGTGTGAAATCAGGCGACGACTCTATTATGACTTTCAAGAAAATGATGGATTGGCGACTTGCGTAACGTTTTGATTGTGAATTGTATAGCTAAGCAAGGTCACTGGGCAACGCTATTTATCTTATGAGTTTCGAGTGGACTAGCTTTTAAAGGTACGAAGTTACGTTACTCTTTTGTTTTTTGTTACCATAGGGACATACCATTCACATATTATTCATTACACGTGACTGTAGTAGAAAGATAATAGTAATATACGTTACAAGAGCGGTATGTTGAAGTTTTCATGTTCGAGGAAAAGATTGAAAAAGCGAAACGTAGTTGAGCTTTTTTTAATTTCCGAGAACATGAAAACAAACATACCGCTCGTGTATCGTACATTATTTTGTGCGAAGATCGTTTATTACATACCTGAAAGACGAATTTCTAATTAGTTGCAATGAAATCTCCATGTTGGTTTCTGTTTAATGACGGCAACTTCGGAAAACCAAAATATCTTTCTTCAACATTGTTGCTATAAAATGTTTTCTGTGTTTACTATACTCCAGCAGGCCGTGATATACGTCTGTCTTTTCTTCCCCCCCAGTCTATAAATGCGAACTTAAAACAAACGGTAAGGTTATGTGATGATTTATTTTTCATTTTAATATTTTAACAATATTATTTATATAACATATTGCAGTAATAACATCCGCATCTGGAATCTTGTTGATTTTTTTCACGGCTTCCTTAATGTTACTTGTATCAGCAATGCAATAAGTTTCGTGGAGTAGTAGACTTTACTTAATTTCTGCAAATATTTAAAAACAATAATTAACATTGCAATTTAGGTGAAATTGCAGTGGTAAGTTTCCAATTTATAATTATTACTATGTTAAACGTCTCTAAAAATAATATGTTAAAAGCCTAAAGCAGTAAAATGAATGTCGCGCTTAAGCGGTAAGAAGAGAGAAATTGTTATGTGTGTTAGGTTGGAAATACTGAATGTGGTATTTCACACTTACCGCGTATTGGTCCTGTGCGGAAAACAAGCAAATACGCACGATCTCGCACAAAAAAAGTTTCAATAACTGATCAGTTAATTTTCTTTCTTTGTATTTACCTTAATTTCAGATAATTTGTGGATAACATTTTATCGCATGCCTTAAAACTCAGAACACCAAGCAGTAGGCCTAACTCTGTTAGCTAACAGTCTTTTGACTAAGATGAAACGGGTTCTTATCCCTTTTTAATCAGATATTTAATGATGCTGTTTCTATAGTGTTTCATCAAAAGTTTCCAGAGTGACTGAGTCAATTCTTGATGATCAAATAATTTAATTTTTTGAGACAAAAAATCTTTACTTTGACAGTTTAATTTTCGTAGAAAAAAAAAAGCAGTTACTGTGATGCTGTTGATAGATTTATATGTGATTGTTTGATTGGTTTTAATTTCAAGAAATCCACTTGTTGTAAAATATATTATTGTACCTACTTTTAAGGAGGAGGATGAAGTTGCGCTCGGGCGCGGGTTCGATTCCCGCTTGGGCTGATTAGTACCTAGTTGGTTTTTTGCTGAGGTTTTCGCCAGACGTAAAGCGTATGTCAGGTAAGGTATTACGAATCCTTGACATCATCTCGCCAAATACCATCTCGCTATCACCAATCCCATGGACGCTAAATAACAGAGTAATTGGTACAGTGTCGTTAAATAACCGACTTAAAAATAAAAAAATAATTTAAAAAACATGGTAGGGCGTGTAATTCTGTGAGGTAAAATGTGCTTTAGTTTTGGATGTGTTCAAATTTCAGAAAAAAAAAAAAACATTTTAATTATTTTTAGTAGTACTTATTGTAGGGCTTACTGTAAACCCTTATTTATAGCCAAACGCGCTACCTACTGAGCTATGCTGGTGACTTTTACGGTCATAGAATGTAGATTGTGGTAGTGGTGGTGGTGGTGGTCATTGTGGTTGCATCGGCGACTATACAGAAGCTCTGATACCACTTCCGTTTCGTGGAATATTATGCTAAGAAATTATTCACCAATCATCGAAAGCCAGAGGTAGAGAAATGAGTCTCGAAATTTACCCTATCTTGGAGTTGGGGAAAACCTGGAAGAAAACCCACACAGGTAGACCTCTAATCAGTTCGAGTAGGATCCGAACCCAGTCCCGAACGTCGTATTTTATCAATAAACTAACGTACTATCTCAAACTTTCCGTCCAGGTAACAAGAAAATTGTTTTACAAAGTAATGTAAAGTAGTGATATATCTACGCTTTTAGGCGGTCGCGTTATGGAGGTGGTCTTTTGTAGCAAGTTTCAGTGTAGACTATATACTGCTACTTCATGTAATTAGGTTTTGTGATTAATTTGTGGATTAACAAGGCTGGCTAGCTCTCGTACCACCACAACCCTACCGACTACCTGGAAAAAAAAAATCACACACTCATACCCATAAGCGAAGGTGTGTAAAGGGAGAGAGCAGGAAAAAATTTCTGCGGACTATTCATTAGTAATTACTATCAGACTGTGGAATATACTAGGGGTAATAACGCAAACTTATGATAATTTATGTGGTGTTTGTTGCCCGCATGCTTACGGGGGATGTACACAGTCTATGCTCGACACTACAGCTTCTCTCACTTACGTTAGCTTTTGCAACAGGACGTCGGTGATAATGGTGATATTGATGATTCATGGCACCACTTCCTACCTCCGTTTAGCCCCTCTTTTGTTTCCAGTTTTATTTTTTTGGATCCCGTTTTTTATGTATAACATTGCATGCCGAAAACATTCACGAGGTTTTGCTATGTCTCTCCGAAAGGAAATTAAACGGTGTCAAGTGAAAGACACACTTATTCGTAAGTCTTAAATATTTCGTAAGAATTCAGTACTGTATCATGGTAGTCATTAGATGTCAGAAGGTAATTTATTTATTTATTTATTTATTCATTCATTCATTCATTCATTCGTTCGTTCATTCGTTTATTTATTTATTTATTTATTCATTCATTCATTCATTCATTCATTTATTTATTTATTTATTTATTTATTTATTTATTGGACCTGCAATAATAGAGAAGGTCCTATGGCCTTAACTCTGCCAGGTTGAATAAACTATTACTATTATTACTATTACTTACTTACTGGCTTTTAAGGAACACGGAGGTTCATTGCCGTCCTCACATAAGCCCGCCATTGGTCCCTATCCTGAGATAGATTAATCCATTCTCTATCATCATATCCCACCTCCCTCAAATCCATTTTAATTATTATCTTCTCATCTACGTCTCGGCCTCCCTAAAGGTCTTTTTCCCTCCGGCCTCCCAACTAACACTCTATATGCATTTCTGGATTCGCCCATACGTGCTACATGCCCTGCCCATCTCAAACGTTCGGATTTAATGTTCCTAATTATGTCAGGTGAAGAATACAATGCGTGCAGTTCTGTGTTGTGTAACTTTCTCCATTCTCCTGTAACTTCATCCCTCTTAGCCCCAAATATTTTCCTACGCATCTTATTCTCAAACATCCTTAACTTATCTTCCTCTCTCAAAGTGAGAGTCCAAGTTTCACAACCATAAAGAAGAACCGGTAATATAACTGTTTTATAAATTCTAACTTTCAGATTTTTTGACAGCAGACTGGATGATAAAAGCTTCTCAACCGAATAATAACAGGCATTTCCCATATTTATTCTGTGTTTAATTTCCTCCCGAGTATCATTTATATTTGTTACTGTTGCTCCAAGATATTTGAGCATTATTATTATTATTATTGTTATTATTATTATTATTATTATTATTATTATTATTATTATTATATGCATAAATTGGATGCTAAATCGCGTTTAACGAGTGTCATTAAATATTAGAGATTTATCTGATTTGCAATGTAAAAACTAAGTGAGAAACCATACCTTTTAAAATTGGCACGTAATTAAATTGTAGGTTGTCAAAAATAGTTTCAAAATTACAGACATATAATTGTATACAAATAAAGGTTCTTGCAGTTTGTTAATGATAATAACTTTGAGTGTTGCATCATCCTATTTAGAGATAGTACCATGGTAACAAATTATTTTTTCAAATTAACTTAAAAACAAAAACGTATTTACGTCAATATAGACTCTATAGCAAAGCCGTTGGTTTAACCACTGTTTTTCTTTATTAATATTTTCAGAGGGCTTTAAGAATTGTTGCTATGAGATTGTATACGTTGTTATTTTATTACCTAACATGTTACATTATACACCTAAACTATAAGAGTAGTGTTTTTTTTTTGTATATCTATAGAAACCAGATAATGATTTGTGTAGTAGACTATGTTTAGGTCTATATAACGTATCAGAAAACTCGTTCAGGTAAAAAAATAATACTATCGTATAAAAAAGTATTTTTATTTATATATAGATACTAAATTCCTAGTTCTATCGCAAGAGGTTCGAGAAGACCGACAGGGATCAGTGAACTATTTAAGAGATTTTAAAAACGTGACTGTCCAAAGACAGAAAAGGATACGACACATCTCTCAGATTTAGCAGATGTACAAATAAAGGCCATCAAAATGACATCTTGCCAGTAAAAACACGTTTCAGTAATATTTTTCCTAAATAACACACAGCATAACACAATGACTGAGAGAAATTTATTTTCTGTTGTTAATCTTAGTTCTAGGAAGTGTACTCAGAATGTCCAACCCCCTCTTTCCCTTCCCCTCCCTTACCTACATCAGTTAGAACTAAACTTATATTAAATAAAAGTAATACATTAACTTTAATGCAAGGTAACACAGTTTGACAATTTTAAAAGTCCATTACGTAGTTCTATAGGCTATGGATTATGAAACTCAGCGTCTCTGTGTTTCTGCTACTGGGATTTTCGTGGAGATATCATCTGGAACAGAACCGTGGTTATTTTTTACTATAATGGCTTGCATTAGGTTATTCTCCTCTTTTCTTTCTGTACATGTCAGATGGACAGCTTAAATGTTTTCTGAATAATGCCCGTTTCTCCTACACAGGTACCACACTCAGTGATTTCCATCTTCCATATGTTTAGCTAGCTGATCTTGTAACTGTAAGGTTTCCAGTACTGCACAACCGTTATAAAACAAGATGAAAAATCACCTCACTGACATTAAACATCATTCAACAATAATCTTATAACCAAGGTATATTATTTTAGTTTATAATTAAATGTTACTGCCTGTTGCAAAGTAAACCGTTAGGCCGGATTGTTACTTCGACGGCTTTCCAGTCCAGAGACTCGATTTGAAATTCTGGATTTTCCGAGTGAGATTTATTATGCATAAAACTGTATTTCCGATAGTGTTTTCAAGATGCACCCGTTTCCCTAATAGTGTTATAATCTTTGTCAAGATTTTAGACTTTCACTGTGTCCAGTGCTTTGGGAGATTTTTCATCGTGTCAGATGTATAAACACAGAAATTTTCGCGTCTACGTACCGTATACATCATCTGGGCGCATACTGGAAACATATCGGATCCGCTATAAACTTGGATCACAGGAAAGTGTAACTATCTATTGGATCTAATAGAACTATTTGAAATGTGAATATGAAGAAGAATGGAGCGTGTGAAATGAACAGACAGAATAAGAAATAAAGCTGTGTTGGAAAGAGTGGGTGAAGAAAGAATTATGTTGAAACTGACCAGGAAGAGGAAAAGGAATTGGTTGGATCACTGGCTGAGAAGAAACTGCCCATTGAAGAATATACTGGAAGGAATGGTGAACGGGAGAAGAGTTCGGAGCAGAAGAAGATATCAAATCGTCGACATTACGATTTATGGATCATATGAGGAGACTAAGAGGAAGGCAGAAAATAGGAGAGGCTGGAGAAAGCTGGGTTTGCAGTGCAAGACATTCCCTTGGGCAGAACATTGATTATTAATAAGTATTTAATGAATTTCAACCTTAAGGCATATAAACTTGCAAATGTTTATTTGCTATTTAATAACAATATATGAACGTTTTCGCCGTTTAGGGCATCTTCAGATATAACAAAACATATTATCTAGGCTTCAGTTCTCTTAAAACCTCCAACACATCAACACCAGTACACACAAATTTATAGAACTTCTTCATTTATACTTCAATAAACCTGAGAACACGTAATAGGATGTCATCACATCAGAGTAGCCATTTCAAAGTCAATGACCTTTAAGTGAAACAATTACAAAACACATAACATCAACTACGAAAACTATCTTGAACTTACGACAATTCCCAGCCATGATTACTCTAAATATTTTATTATCTTCATTATAAAATTTTAACTTTGGCTAATTTAATCACTGTATATCAACTGTAAAGTAGTCATCAACGTAAAACAACATCCACTGAAATGCCAACGGCCTCTCTAAGCGAAATAGTTACAAAACACAAGAACATTAACTACGCATACTATCTTGTAACTTACGACTTATATCTGAAGATGCCCTAAACGGCGAAAACGTTCATATATTGTTATTAAATAGCAAATAAACATTTGCAAGTTTATATGCCTTAAGATTGAAATTCATTAAATACTTATTAATAATTTACCAGGCATATTGATATAGAAAAATGAATTGTAAAAAAAAAAAAAAAAGAACATTGTTTGAATGAATGATTTTTATTTTTAAAATGTATCAATTTTTCTCTATTATTTTAATAATTCCTTTTGTTCGCATTGTTTCATTTAAAAATAAACTCTTAGAATGACATATAACTAAATTTTTCTTACTTTCTTCTTCTTCATCTTCATCTTCATCTTCTTCTTCTTCTTCTTATTATTATTATTATTATTATTATTATTATTATTATTATTATTTGCTATTATTTTTATATTTGCTATGTGATTTTATACTGGTTGAGTGGAAGAGTAGGCCTTATGCCCTTAACTCTGCCAGTAAAAATAAATCTATTAATAAAGAACACATACGGGCGAATCCAGAAATGCATATAGAGTGTTAGTTGGGAGACCGGAGGGAAACAGACCTTTGGGGAGCCGAGACGTAGATGGGAGGATAATATTAAAATGGATTTGAGGGAGGTCGGATATGATGATAGAGAGTGGATTAATCTTGCACAGGATAGAGATCGATGCCGAGCTTATGTGAGGGCGGCAATGAACCTTTGGGTTCCTTAAAAGTCATTTGTAAGTAAGTATTAAGTAAAGAAATAAATGTAACGGATTCAATATAGATGTTCCAATTACCTATTATGCAGGATAATAACTGATCTAGTAGATAGATTCCACTTCCTGTGACGCAGGACTATAACTGATCCAACAGATGACTTTCAATTTCCTGTTGTACAGAACTATAACGGATTCAATAGATATGTTCAACTTTCTTATAATGAAGGACTGTAACGGATTCAATAGTCAGTTTTTATTTTCTATGACGCAGGACTGCTCCATGTAACGGATTCAAAGATAGGTTCAAATTTTCTATTATCCAGGACTATAACGAATTCAGTGGATAGATTCCATTTTCTTATCAGCCAGGACTATAACAATGCAATATACAGGGTGTTTTCGGGCTGGTATTACAAACTTTCAGGGATGATGGCGAAGGGCACATGTATCAATTTGAGATAAGGAACCCTCGTCCGGAAATGACTGAGTCGAAAATTATAAGCAAAAATAGTTGTGTGGAAATGGAATTGTAATTTGTCACCACGTGCCCTCCTTCCCTTAACCTTTGGAACAGTCGTGGAAAGATGGTATGGGCCGGATGTCTCCTACGTGGGTACTTGCCCGATACAATCTGTGAGCTTGTCTACTGTTCCCATTGGCTCATCCGTATTCGAAAATCCGCTCTCGTGTACTCCTCCATTTCACTAGGACTGATCGACTGGACACTGCAACTTGTACACATACACTGCTTTCTAGAGACGTGCATATCAGGACCGACCATGTCCGTTACACATTACGCTATCTGCATTGCTTTAGTGTAGTTTCCTGTCCCCACCCCTCAGACAGCGCACTGAATGGAATACTGTAAGTAGACAACGTAAACAACGTCAGATCAATACAGTATGTGTAAGATGTACAGATAAATACACATAAACAAGGTGTACAGAGGAATAACATTTTTTCATTTCCACACAACTATTTTTGCTTGTAACTTTCGACTCACTCATTTCCGGACCAAGGTTTCTTTATCTCAAATTGATACATGTGCCCTTCCCCATCACCCCTGAAAGTTTGTAACACTAGCTCGGAAACACTCTGTATAGCGTCCTATTTTCTGCGATCAGGAGTGGCTATAATGGATTCAATAGGTGGGTTTCAGTTTATTATTACCCGGGTTTATAACTGATATACTAAATAGCTTCCACATTCCTTTTATCCAGAACAATAAGAAATTCAATTATATTAGCAGATCTTTCACTGAAAGTCGAGAATCCTTAGATCTCCCTCCCCATTCTACCTTCTGTGACTCTAAAGGACGTCACATATAGAGTATCAGTCTCATTGCTTCTGAACAATAACGGATCCATCACATAGGTTACCATCTCTTATTCTCCAGGAATATAACAGATTCAACAAATTGCCATCATAATGAAACCGATTACTGGAACAAAATAGGAAAGAAACTGAATGACTGGAACAAAATCCCAAACATTTAACACCATGTCGCTTACAGTGAAAGTCACAAATGTTATGGGTACTTCTGAAATGTGGATCAAATTTTGTGGACCATTCTGAGTGATTTTGAAGCATTGCTTACTAAGGGTGGCAAAGGAAAACCAAATTTCTTGTAAAAAATCTATTTTACAGGCAATATTTCGTTTCAAAAGCCTAACAATAAGAGTGTCGGAGATTGAACTCCGCAGTCAAAAGTCAAAAGTCGCTGACTGAATTGCTGTAGGACTTATAATTAAACTATATATGCCTATACGAATGCCTTTATGTACATTAAAAGCGACAGTACGAAAGAAAACCTTTTCAGAAACCTAAAATAAAGTTTCTGCTTGTAGGAATGGTAATAATTCACGGAGTTTTATTCTACAAACGAATTCCAAGTAATGATGGCGAATTTGGCCGCATACATAACTCACGAATTCTCTGTACAGTAAGTTTAAAGCGGAGAGTAACCCCTTCCTTACACAGGAAAAGAAGAAAAAGGCAGTAATGTAATTCCGACCACTACAATATTTTATCCCATGTTGGCGCTTGTGCTCCGGCAAAGAAATGTTAACGAAGGGAGGGAAATAATTGACTATCGTCACAGAATTAGCTGCAATTAGCGGTATGGAATGAGAGAGAGACAGAGAGAGCAAGAGGTTTTCCGGGGGGTGGAAATGTGGAGTAAGTAGGGGGTATGATTTTCGTGTGGTAAGATCTGTGGGATGGCTCTGTGAAATTTATGTACTTCCCATGTTACATTGGGAAACGACAAAAAATATATGTTATTCGACCCAAAACTTCTTGCTTCAACTGTTTAAGAATTTCCTCGGTTTCCATGACCACTGTGCTGGTTAAAATTATATACTGGACTATAAACTCTGAAAGATACTTTATTTTATGTTTTACTATTATTATGTAACACCCTGAATGAAAATGTAAGCTGTAATATTGATGTAATATTGCGTGTAACCCTTCTGAAAGAATAAATTATATTATACTTCAGTTTTTCACAAACGTTAGACAATATTTTTGTGGTTTTTATAAATATATGAGTCTAAGAGTACGAACAATAATGTGTGTAAATAATAAAATGTTATTAAAAGTCAGAAAAGATTTAAAAGTCCTCTAGCTCCGTTAAAAAGTAAGTTTTTAGAAACATGAAAACACAGTTTCACTTGTAAATGAATGGGATTTATTCAGATATACACCAGTTTCAAAACAGTCAGATATGGTCGAAATATTTCCTCTTATCATTTGTAGTATGTCTTTTAGGAAAAGAACAGAACTGAGAAGAAAATTTTTGCGGAATACACTAATATTTTTTTAAAGGCTTCCACAATGACAATAAATCGCAGATTCTATCATTATCTCCATATATTTACAGTTCTGAATTTTCTCAGTACACTCATAGTAACAGTGGATACGGCCAATTCACATTTGTAGAGGCAAAACCATAATTTCTGATATTAATTAGAAAAAAAAATCGTGAACACATTCAAGAAATAACTTGAACTGCTGGTTATTTCAGTTGCCATAGTCAGACAATTGAAACAATGTATTCACTGTTGGACCAAGTATAGTCACTGCCAGTCCAAATCTAGCCACAGTCTGTTAAACTCTAGTCATTTTCAATCCAAATCTAGTTGCTATAAGTTCAAATCTAGTCACTGAGAGTCCAAAATAATGTAGTCACTGTCAGTCCAAATGCAGTAACTGTGAGTTCAATTGTATTCACTATTGGACAAAGTAAAATCACTGCCAGTCCAAATCTAACCACAGTCAGTTAAAATCCAATCATTTCCAATCCAAATCTAGTTGCTATAAGTTCAAATCTAGTTGCTATAAGTCCAAATCTAGTCACTGCCAGTAAACTAGTTACATTCAGTCCAAATTTAGTCACTTATTTAAAATGTAATCATTTTCAATCCAAATCTAGTTGCTATAAGTTCAAGTCTAGAAGTTCAAATCAGTTTCTATAAGTCCAAATGTAGTCACTGCCAATAAAATAGTCACATTCAGTCCAAATCTAGTTACTTATTTAAAATGTAGTCATTTTCAATCCAAATCTAGTTGCTATAAGTTCAAATCTAGATGATATAAGTTCAAATCTAGTCACCGCCAGTAAAATAGTCAACTTCAGTCCAAATCTAGTCATTGCCAGTCCAAATCTAGTCACTGAGAGTTCAAAATAATGTAGCCACTATCGGTCGAAATGTAGTCGATTTCAGCCCAATTCTATTCACTGTTGGACCAAGTATATTCACTGCCAGTCCAAATCTAGCTACTGTTAGTTAAAATTTTGTCATTTTCAATCGAAATCTAGTCGCTTTAAGTTCAAATCTAGTTGCTATAAGTCCAAATCTAGTCACTGCCAGTAAAATAGTCGGTTTCAGTTCAAATCTAGTCATCGCCAGTCCAAATCTAGTCACTGAGAGTCCAAAATAATGTAGTCACTGTCAGTCCAAATGTCGTCGATGTCAGCCCAATTGTATTCACTGTTGGACCAAGTATAGTCACTGCCAGTCTAAATCTAGCCACTGTCAATTAAAATCATTTTCAATCCAAATATAGTCGCTATAAGTTCAAATCTAGTTGCTGTAAGTTCAAATCTAGTCAGTGTCAGTAAAATAGTCACTTGCAGTCCAAAGATATAAGGCCATATTCATTATCAGGGAAAGGATTTATATGTAAATACATATTTACTTATAAAGCTAATATAATTTATATTTTGCATTATCTTTATGTTTCACAATGTGTAGGGTTGAAAAATCCTACTTTTATTTTCCATATTTTTCCATATTTTAGAGTTTAGTACATATTTTCGTTAATTTCCATATATTTTCCATATTTCATATAAAACAGTCCATATTATATTAGGTTTAACAATAAAACAAAACAAAATTCCATTAACTTTTAAAAATACATTTCAACAATAGAGATTTAAACACATGTTCAGTAATCCCTTTAACATCAGAGTTATTTGAAAATTAGCAGTCCTATCAACAATGGGAAAGTAAGTTACAAAACTGTATTAATTTAATTTAAAATTTTTAACAGACTTCAGTTGTGCAGCTCAACAGTTAAATGCCAGTCAGAGTACACATAGGTTCAGTTTTGTAAATCATACTATAAAGACGGTAAATATGCCAAAAGTACGTCATTCAGTCAATTTAAAATCAAAACTAACAAGTTACATTTCAGAATTTAAAGAAGATGGTTTATCAACTGACAATAAAATATTATTTTGTAATTTGTGTCAGTGTGCAGTATCATCTACACAAAAGTTCCTGGTGCAACAACACATTACAACTAGTAAACATCAGGCCAACAAACAACTAAATTCCAAGCAGAGACAATTGTTTTTAACACAACCAACAACATCGAATGTAAGATCTGAGTTTAACATCGACCTGTGCCGTTCTCTCATCTCTGCTGATATTCCTCTCTACAAACTAAAGAATAAGGTCTTCAGGGAATTCCTTGAAAAATATACTCAACATACAATCCCGGATGAGTCAACACTTAGGAAGACGTATGCTCCATCCATCTACGATGAGACAATACAGAAGATAAGAGATGAAATTAAAGATAGTTCAATTTGGGTTTCCATTGATGAGACTCCCGACAAAGAAGGTAGACTTGTTGGTAATGTAGTTATCGGTTTGTTAAGTGAACAATATTCTGAACGAATTCTTTTACATTGTGATGTTCTAGAAAAGTGCAATAACAAAACTATAGTTAAACTGTTCAACGAAGCTATGGGTATCCTGTGGCCAAAGGGTATTATGTACGATAATGTGTTATTCTTTATTAGCGATGCTGCCCCTTATATGGTCAAAGCTGGACAAGCATTATCTGTTGTATATCCTAAATTGACTCATTTTACTTGTGTGGCGCATGCATTTCATCGTGTGGCAGAAGTGGTCAGAGACAATTTCCCTAAAGTAGATTTGTTGATTTCATCAGTGAAAAAAGTATTTCTCAAAGCTCCCAGTAGAGTTAACGTGTTGAAAGAAATGTACCCTGAAATTCCATTGCCACCAAAGCCAATTTTAACTAGATGGGGTACATGGCTAGAAGCAGTTGAATATTATGCCGAACATATAGACTCTATTAACAATGTTCTCCTTGCATTGGACTCTGAAGATGCAGTCTCAATTGATACTGCGAAAACAGTTACCTGTGACATAAGTGTGAAGAATGACTTAGCTCACATTCAGCATACATTTTCATGCATCATAAAAACGCTCAAAAGTCTCCAAAATAGGCACCTTTCACTATCTGAAAGTTTTGAAATTATAAATAGTACTGTGGAACAACTGAATCGTGGTAGAGGTAAAGTTGCAGATGCAGTAAGAGCTAAGGTGGACACTGTACTTTCAAAAAACCCTGGATATGAAGAACTACAAAAGGTTGTTGCTGTGATGAGTGGTGAATCAACAGTGAAGATTAACTTGGACTTATCCCCAGCAGACATTGTGAAATTGAATTATGTACCAGTTACTTCTTGTGACGTCGAACGCTCTTTTAGTCAGTATAAATCTATCCTCAGAGACAATAGAAGAAGATTCACTTTTCAGCACTTGAAAGAAATGTTTGTAACCTATTGTTATGGTAACAGACAATAAAAATTGTGTTTTGTTGAAACTACATTGGAAGATAAGGTACGTCCATTATATTTTTTGTTTAGTTTGATTAAAATGTACCAATATTTAACGTACATAGTCATTTTTTTATAATTTTAAGTCCATATTTAATTCCATATTTTGGTAAAAATCCATATTTAATTCCATATTTTGGTAAAAATAACTACATATATATTTACATATTTCATCTTATTTTTAGTCCATATAAATCCGTTCCCTGTTCATTATCTTAATTAATTTAACAGTTTAGAAAGAGTTTAATAAAGGGATGGTAAAAACTAATTTTTAAGACTTAAAAGAAAGTTATAATTTTCATACAGATGTTGAAAAAGGTTTTTGTTTCTCCTGTAAAATTTGTATTTTTGTAGTTGGGTCATGCCTTCAGAAAGATTGGAAAATACGGGTCTAACTTAGTCCAGTTTAGTTAGTTATTAAGGTTTATTTATTTATTTAATTTTATTGAGTTATTTTACGACGCTGTATCAACATCTAGGTTATTTAGCGTCTGAATGATATGAAGGTGATAATGCCGGTGAAATGAGTCCGGGGTCCAGCACCGAAAGATACCCAGCATTTTCTCGTATTGGGTTGAGGGAAAACCCCGGAAAAAACGTCAACCAGGTAAATTGCCTCGACCAGGATTCGAACCCGGGCCATATTAAGGTTTAGCTAGCTAATCGGTTCAGTCCAACGAATTCGATTTAACAAGTCAGTTCAATTTAATCATATTTCGAAGATGAATAAACGTCAACAGAAACAGAAGGTAAGTTGGTGTCGTACATTGTGTCAATTTTTTTTAACTGCACGTCACTCTAGACTTTGACCTCCAAATGTGACTATGTTTTGATACAGAATGATAAATATACGCCGGTGACAACTGCCGATTCAGAAAGTTGTCACTAACATTGATGGATTTCAATGGGGCCCTGTCGCAGTCACGGTTTTATACCGGCCAGCGGCAATTCTGTCGTTCACCACTAATTACTATGAACTGAAAGAGACGGGGGTGGGGGAGGATAAAAAAAATTGTCATCACATGACGTGATTCGTTACAATATCGCTGGCATTTCCACCTGTTACTTAATGACAAGTTGATGTGGGGAGGGGGAAGCGAAAAAAAAATTGTATTCTCGCTAGTAGAAATGGGATGTCGCACGTAATGATTTCGATTGCAACACGAATTAAAAACAAACACACATAAAGCTAGCAGCGTGTCGCAACGGGTGTAGCTCACCGCGGAAAACCAGCCAAGCAGGGCATTATGTACTTTCTGAGAAGGATGATGATGTGGGCGACCTTTTTTTTTCTTACGAATTGTCTTCATCTCAAATACAGGATGTTTCAGAAAGTGGCGTACATTGTTGAGGTTCACGTACTCTTGGGTATTTCACCCGTGTTGTGAAAGGAAATGTCAATACATCAAGATAATTATAGCCTACTATATGAGCTTTCACGACGGTTTCTAGCAGATATCAAGATTACAAAATACCATCAAGAAAGTTGTGGAATTCATGTAAAAGAACTAGGTGATAAAAAATATGCTAAAAATCATGGAGATTTATCAATAGTAATCTCACTAGAGGTTTTGATTTATCTAGAGTGGGATTTAATTGACTATTACACGATTAGAAGAAAGTATATAAATATTAGAAGTAACAAAGTACTCCAATACAATAAAATATTGACTTACGAAAATACAAAATGTGTCTCAGTGAAACATACAGCAGAGTCCGTATAGGTCAGTTTCTATCTGATGCTTTTCCAATTCACTGCGGGCTAAAGCAGGGAGATGCACTTTCACCTTTACTTTTTAACTTCGCTCTAGAATATGCCATTAGGAAAGTTCAGGATAACAGGCAGGGTTTGGAATTGAACGGGTTACATCAGCTTCTTGTCTATGCGGATGACGTGAATATGTTAGGAGAGAATACACAAACGATTAGGGAAAACACGGAAATTTTACTTGAAGCAAGTCAAGCGATCGGTTTGGAAGTAAATCCCGAAAAGACAAAGTATATGATTATGTCTCGTGACCAGAATATTGTACGAAATGGAAATATAAAAATTGGAGATTTATCCTTCGAAGAGGTGGAAAAATTCAAATATCTTGGAAGAACAGTAACAAATATAAATGACACTCGGGAGGAAATTAAACGCAGAATAAATATGGGAAATGCGTGTTATTATTCAGTTGAGAAGCTCTTATCATCCAGTCTGCTGTCCAAAAATCTGAAAGTTAGAATTTATAAAACAGTTATATTACTGGTTGTTCTGTATGGTTCTGAAACTTGGACTCTCACTCTGAGAGAGGAACATAGGTTAAGGGTGTTTGAGAACAAGGTGCTTAGGAAAATATTTGGGGCTAAGCGGGATGAAGTTACAGGAGAATGGAGAAAGTTACACAACACAGAACTGCACGCATTGTATTCTTCACCTAACATAATTAGGAACTTAAAATCCAGACGTTTGAGATGGGCAGGGCATGTAGCACGTATGGGCGAATCCAGATATGCATATAGAGTGTTAGTTGGGAGACCGGAGGGAAAAAGACCTTTAGGGAGGCCGAGACGTAGATGGGAGGATACTATTAAAATGGATTTGAGGGAGGTGGGGTGTGATGATAGAGACTGGATTAATCTTGCACAGGATAGGGACCTATGGCGGGCTTATGTGAGGGCGGCAATGAACATTCGGGTTCCTTAAAAGCCTTTTGTAAGTAAGTAAATACAAAACTGTCTTCAAATTTGTACCATCTCAACATTATAAATATTACGCTAGTAGATGGCAGTAGTGTGTTATTATTAGTTATTTTCTTGTTATCAGTTGTGCCAACTATGGAATCTTCTTTGAACTCTGTGGAAGGTTACTGATCAAGAAGGCTTTGTTGATTCATTTTTATTAAAACAGTTTCATTCCACTTCAATTATCCCGATCCCAGTGATCAACGTCACTTGACAGATGATTTTCAATAAATCTTAGTATTAAACAATCTCTGATACGTGACTATCCATAATATCATATAGCAGAAGCTATAACAAACATACCTAAATAATATAAACGAGTGTTAGAAAAGTTTTAATTAGGGATGATGAAATAAACAAGAAACGTTTTAATTAACGATGATGAAATAAAAAATAAACATGAATAATTTTAAAAGAAATAATTATTGAAAATACAATTTTCAAATTTGAATGTTTCAGTGGTTGGTGGTTCAGTTGATGTTATATTGGACGTGTGCGTAAAAGAAGTGAACTCGGTGATGTACATGGGTATCCCTCAACGTATTCAGGATTTCCGAATGGTGCTCTTCATTTATTTGTAAATAGGGTTTCAGGGAAGATGCATAGCTTTGACCAGTGATCTTTATTAATTCTTGTTCTTGAATGCCAATACGAGTCACATTTGAAAGTGCTGTGCATCGACTGAAGTGGTTTGTAATTTTCTGTTTTTTTTTTTTTTTTTTTGACGTCCAGACAAGTGCAGTTTGAAATGTTGGCAAACAAAGAAACAAATGCTAGTGTAGTGGTAAAAATAAACAAATGCTAGGGACGCGATAAAATTAAACAAATGCTAGGGACGCGATAAAATTGTGCGATAAGCATCCATGATTTGTTGAAAGACGTCTTTCGTACCGTTTTATTGGTCAAAAGTAATGTGACATAGTAAAAGTGTAATACTCACTTTTATTTTGCGAAAATATGAGTTGATTTAATGGTATCAAAAATGTAAGACTTTCCTTTGCAAGCTCGAGGTATTATTTCATTTTTTTTTTGTTTTGTTTTGGGAGGATAGTATTAAAATGGATTTTAGGGAGGTGGGATATGATGGTAGAGACTGGATTAATCTTGCACAGGATAGGGACCGATGGCGGGCTTATGTGAGGGCGGCAATGAACCTAAATATAAAAGCCATTTGTTGTAAGTATGTGATGTGCCTAACCTACAAAAAACAGTTTTTAATTGAAGCGGGTGTTCCATTAAATCAGTAGTATCACGCCTTTTCACTGAAATGTGAATTTCTCTGCTTGCTATGATGATAGAATTTTCGGGAAAGTTTATTTGTAGCACAGCTGTTGCCAGCCATTTTGTTCTACTTGAAATGAATGTAATGGCTTCTCGTGTTTACATTTTGAAGTAAATGACAGTATATTTGGTGTTCGAGTTAGTTCTTTAGCGTTACTGTGTTATATAATTCGTGTTTTTGGTCACAATAACAGCTTCAAATTAGTGTAACTCTGAAAATATTGAGATTAGGACACTCTGTATCTTATAACGTTGTACCGAATGACAATGGACCAATATTGCTATTGGAGGATATGAATTGTACCAAATGTCCGATAATCAAACGCCTCAGCCGACTGAGCTACGCCGGTGGATTTTATCGTTCTTAAAATTCATTCGTTCCCAAGGCTGGTTCACAATAAACCGGGAACGAGAACCAGAATGAAAACGAGAAGCAGAGGACGTAAATATGAAACATTTTTGATTCACAATAAACCGAGAACGTAGACGATTATGCATATCGATATGCATGTCAATAACGATATGTAAGTCGATATTACGCATTCTGATGTTATTTGTGTATAATTGACCAATGGCATTCTTTCATGAGTACAAGGCAGCCAACATAAACACAGGTTAACCAACTTCGAAATTTCAACTGAAACATTTCATTAGGTACGGTACTATAAATATTCCCATGCATCTTAATTATCACAACTTATTTTAAGTCTACCATGACTTAAAATAATTAGAGAAGAAACATTTGTAATAGAACAAAAATGAACACAACAGTAGTTATTGAATTGAAGCATGAATATGTAGTGTGTAATACAACCAATACAGTAATAAAATATGATTCACTTACGATCGGTGTTCAAAGATGCAGCTATTGAAAGCCACGTATTCTCCTTCATTTTCTCATCTTTATACGAGGCGCGCCGCTTATCGTAAACGTGAGGATTTTCCTCAACACTCAATATTAGAATCTCATCAAATAAAACTTGCTCCATGATGCACAGCACAGAACAAAATAATGCATAGGTTATGTCACGGTCTTCTTGCTACAAAATATAAGACGACAAAATAGCTTTTAGATGGCAATAGAATGAATCTAGTGGGCTGTGATCGGAAACGTGAAGGCCGAAGTTGAAACTTGGCCAACTCTCCGTTCCCGATCCCGGGCTCCGGCAAGTTTTCGTTAATTGTGAATGCTCATATTTAAATGTACACATTTTAACAATATTACCGTTTTCGTTTTCGTTCCGATTCTCGTTTCCGGTTTATTGTGAACCAGCCTTTAGCCGGGTTTCGACCCTGGAGCAGCTGAGGATGAGGAAGACGGTGCTTCAGAAGAATTTCATGCTCTAACTTGAGATAAATTTGTCACCGACGTAGAACATCGTGGAGCAATCTGAATGAAAATAATTAATTAGAGACATGTACCGGGAGTAACAATCAATGCATCACATAGTGCGAGGAGGATAAAATTATATAGACCTTTTAATTTTCTAGAAGGTTAACCATCTAAGGAATCCAAGCGTTACTCCAACTTACCGTACGCTATGAGAACGTAATGTTTATTCACGCCCCGTGATGTGTTCTGCACTACACAATTGGTTATATCATCTTAATTTGAAATCAGAACTTCCTCCACAGTTGAAGAGCAAAAAAAGATCATCACGGAAATCACAAGATAATTACTGTAGCTTTTCTTATACAATTAATAAAAAAGTACGACTCTGGAAACAATGACGTGAGAGAAAAAAAGTCGCTCCTTCAATTGTCTTACGTGTAAAAGTCGGGAAGTCTCGTATGGAAGGCGCATGCATGTGCGACAACTTTATAATAACCATTTCCTTTGAATTCCTAATTTCACTATAGGAAAACAATAGTTGGTGAAACATGCACGCAACTCAGGGACTGAAATATATGGAAGCAGAAGAGGGGAGGGAGATGGGCAGAAAAAACGTTATTAGGGTTAACGACTCATGGAAGATACATTACAATTTTTTTTATAGATATTTATCCTTTTCTGGGATCCGTGTGGTGAACTGGTATATTGGTGAGTTGATTTACCTTAACGACAATTACGTCTCGTAGTTAATTGAATGAAATTATTTCACAAAAAATATATACCAGCTTTAATCATAATTATGTAATTAGTTTAATAATAAATTGCCCTTTACTTTCATCCGAATCGTCTTCGGTGGTCTTGGCATAGCCTTGGATTACAGCACTGGTTCGAGCCTTCGAAAAGTTTGGGATCATTTTTTGGTCGAGACGTTTGTTTGCAATCCCTCACTACAATACCGGTAGGCCTACTTAATCCCATTCGTAAAATACAAATCTCTGTAAATTTAAACCTACTTAGGGGAGAGTTGGGTAGTATCGGACATCGGGTAATATTGGACAGTGAGTTTCTTTTCAATTCAATTCAATTTATTTGGCCATTAGACATACAATTTTAGGCTTCGCCAGAATACATTGAAAAACATATAAATACATTTTAAAAACACTAATAAAAGAAACAGTAAAATTTAAATAATACAATGAAAACATGAAATAATTTGAAACTTTTAAATCGAAAAAAACTAACTAAATTGCAATTAAGCTTATTTATTAAAATAAAATTTCATACAAATTTGTGCTGAAAAACTCAGCAACAGAATACAAAGGATTATTTAATAACCAATTGTAAAATCTAGTTTTGAAGCTATTGATTGGTAATTTGTAATATTGACTTGGGAGCTTATTATATAATTTCATGCCCATAATTAGAAAGTTTGTGTTGCTCTTGTGTAATCTACAATATGGAATATTAATTTGTTCACTATTTCTAATTTCATGATCCATGTATATTGGCCACTAATGAGTAATTGTCGATATTTTGTCGACTGTAAAGTACTAGATCATATATATATATATATATATATATATATATATATATATATATATATACACACACACACACACACACACACACACACACACAAATTTATGATTGTTAAAATCCGTGATTGTCTGAAAAGTGGCCGACAATGTTCCAGATAGTTTGATTTACATAAAATTCTAATGGCTTTCTTTTGTAAAATCAAGACGCTTCCAATTTTGGTTCCATTTCCCCAGAAAATTAGGGCATATTGGATTATCGACTGAAAGAAAGAAAAGTAGGCACATCTTAAATATTTTTTAGAAACGCAAGTCTTTAATTTCTTTAACAAATATAAAACTCTTGATAGCTTTGTGTATATTTATTCCATGTGCTTATCCCATGTTAAACTGGAGTCTATAAAAAGTCCTAGAAATTTTGTGTAGTTGAGTCTGTTGTTCTTATTTATTAGATAATTTAGGCTGAAAGTTATGTTGATAGTTTTTTTCTTGATTGAGCAAGAAACCATTAGATTCAAGCCATAAAGCCGTCTGTGATAGTGTGTCGTTGTTGAAAGCATGCAATTGATTTTGAGCAGAGGAAGAACATAGGAAAGTAGTGTCATCTGCATACATAATTGTTATTGTTTAATGAATTCTGGAAGGTCGTTTACTGTATTGCTATTAAAAATAATAGAGGACCAATCATTGAGCCTTGTGGAACCCCATAATGTGTAGTGGTGAGACTTGACCAATTTTCACCTATAGCAACTAATTGACTTCTGCCATGAAGATAGTTAAAAAAATATTTAGTGTGTTCCCTGGAATACCATAAAATTCTAATTTTGATAAAATTAAATTATGATCAACACAATCGAACGCTTTAGTGAGATCACAGAATGTAGCATTAACTGGTGACCTATTTTCAAAATCTCTTAAAATTTCCGTTATTAAAAGCTCAATTGCATCATTTGTTGATTTACTTTTCCTAAAGCCAAATTGGTTAGTGCTAAAGAGATTTGAATTTTCAAAATAATCATAAATTTGATTGAAAATTACATATTCAAATATTCTTTCATCTACCACACGATGTTAGTACCTGAATTACATGGTTACGTTTCTATGATGTCGCATACAGAAACGTAACCATGTCATTCAGGTACTATCATCTGGTGGTAGATGAAAGAAATGCACTGTCCGATATTACCCGATGTCCGATACTACCCAACTCTCCCCTAATACCACCCAACTTCTAATGTACCGGTACGAGCAAGACGAAAAATCGGAATATAAAACCAATTTTTCAGTTATCTCTGGCTTCTGACATTGGGTTTCTTTGCTGATATATTTTTCGAACATAGAAACATTGAATAGTGGTTTTCAAGGTCAAGATATTAACATAACTGGTTGAGTGGAATAGAAGGCCTAATTGCCTTAACTCTGGCAGTAGATATATATCTATTAAATAATATATATATATATATATATATATATATATATATATATATATAAATCTATACTAATAATAAATCTGTAGTCAAAATTTTTCTGGTAATTTTCGATTTTCCAAAAATAATTGGTGTTAACATGTATAATTAACCATCCTGAAACCGAAAATTGCTTTTTTTTAATTTTTGTTTGTATGTCTGTCTGTCTGTCTGTCTGGATGTTTGTTACCTTTTCACGCGATAATGGCTGAACCGATTTACATGAAAATTGGAATATAAATTAAGTTCGTTGTAACTTAGATTTTAGGCTATATGGCATTCAAAATACTATATTTAAAAGGGAGGTTATAAGGAGGCTTGAATTAAATAAATCGAAATATCTCCCTTATTATTAATTTTCATGAAAAATGTTGCATAACAAAAGTTTCTTTAAAAATAATATCCGATAAGTTTTACTCTATACAAAATTTTGGTAGGACTGATATTTAATGAGATAAATGAGTTTTAAAATTACAATAACAACGCCATCTAAGGCGCTGTACTGAAATAAAAACAAATGACTTCGTCTATAAGGGGCCTTGGACAACAATAATCGAAAGCTATTAAACATAGCCTACAGAGAATGTTTCTGTGTTTGTATGAAGAAATATCGGAAGCTAATTAATTGTTTAATTATTATTTCACCACTGGAAAGTGTAGTTTCTCTAGATGGACATAATTCTACAATGTTATTACAGTAACTTCTGAAACATATAGCAAGTAATATAAAGTATACACATTAAAACTAAATGGTATGTCATTCTTCATTAAAGTATGGTTGCATGTAATAACAATTAAAAAACTTGTTAAAGGAATTGTCATTGCACCAAATGATTCTTCTCTGGACCAAAATTACCGCGTTTTCATTATTTAAATACAATTTAAATTAAGTAACATATTAAACGATTTATCCTTCTATCAAACATGAATGTTCCCTGGATCAAATGTCCTATTTTAATTATGTAATTACTTTATATTTATTTCTAACGGGTGCAGCGGAGCGCACGGGTACGGCTAGTAAATAAATAAATAAATAAATAAATAAATAAATAAATAAATAAATAAAATAATCCAAACGTTTGAGATGGGAAGGGAACGTAGCACGTATGGGAGAATCCAGAAATGCATATAAGTATTAGTAGGGAGGCTGGAGGAAAAAGACCTTTGTGAAGGACGAGACGTAGATGGGAGGATAATATTAAAATGGATTTTAGGGAGGTGGGATGAGATGGTAGGTTCAAAGATCTTCTCTGAATTGGAAAGAAGTTTAAACTTATCATAATAAATTCCTTCAACACCAGTTGGAACAGTGTCATACGATTTACAGCTTGAACTTATTGATCTTCAATGTGGGCTAAGGGCTAAAGATCGTTTGAATAATACTACTAGCCTGGTTGATTTTTGCAATACTAAACATTAGCAATAATATCCATGACTACACAGGCTGGCTGTGAAAATGATTGCTATGTCTGCCTCAACATTTATATTTGTGAGCAACTGTTTTCTATAATCAACTTTAATAAAGGCAGGCATCGAACATCTGTAACTGATGTTTCATTACGATCAGTACTGTTCCTTTCAGCTGCCAGTAGCATAAAACCCCGTTTTGATGTACTGATAAATAATAGTACCGTCAACGCGGGCTACTTTGACCCTTAAGGTGTTACTTGAACCCAGAAGAAAAAAATGTTTTCGTCGATGTAAAATAACAGTTTGGTGTCGAAAGTTGTGGTCTTTTTTCTCTGCAAACTTTCATCTGTACAAATATTTTCACCTAAGTTACTCCAATGGTAAGTAAACATTTTTTTTCTTCTGGGTTCAAGTAACACCTTAAGGGTCCAAGTAGCCCGCATTGACGGTACATTATGCAACGAGCCTATAATGGTAGTAATTAAGACTCGAGTATGTTTATGAAACTAGCGCAAGCGAGTTTAATAATTTTCATACGAGCGTCTTAATTAACTTTATAGGCAAGTTTCATACGACTTTTTATGCTTGACCATATTTCTAACTTGAAATTATTCATGACTATTCATATTATTCTTATCTGACTGGGGAGCGGAACTGACCTTGTGCAATATCTCGTAAATTGTGAGATGTGCGCAGACGCGAAAGTATTGATTTTTTCCGAGGAACAAATGTCATCGACCTTGATATAATCTAGAGAGTAAAATGAACATTAATCTTGATATAACCTGGAAATTGATTGAGACACTGAAAAACGAGATGACAAATTGAATTTATTTGAATATTATTTACAATTAACGCTAATTATTATAGTAACAGAACATAACCTTCTGCGACAGTATTGGATTTCCAGCCTCCGTGACGTTTCGCTACTTGTCTTTCGATTGCATATCCGAGAATAATCGATACTTGCGCTTTCATATTGCTTTCTGATTGGTGGAAAACCTTAACTTTAATGAATAGGTGTACTTTAATGAGGTCCATTAAAGGGCTGCTACCAGGTGTATAATTACTACATTTCGGCATGGTCGAGCATAAAAATATAACAAAATGATATTGTATATTTAAGCAGCCATAGATTTTCTATTACTGCTGTAAAATAAATATTTAACTATTAATTATTAATACGCCATGATAGTTTAGTAAACACTGAATGGGAATTGATATCATGATCACTCGTACTGGTACTTTCTTTTGTGTACATTTTGTACGAGATCAACAAAAAATGAATGTTTGAATAAGTAAATGAATAAATAAATTAATTAATTAATGAACCGTTTTACGAAACCGGATTTCACCTTCATTGTAGGTACATAAATTCATCTCGATGTTTGATGAGTACTGGTCCCATACACTGGCCAAAATTTCATGAGAGAATTTCTCCTCAAATAATTGCTTAGCTATAAAAGAGAATTATGCATTTCTACGTCAACAAAGATATTATCCCAGCGGAAAATTTGTGTGAAGATATGAGAACAGGAACTTTTGTGTTATAATTCCCTGTAAAAATTTAGACTTGCTGTGAGGTCATAGGTCACATCGCATAACAATGGCGGAACAGGTAGTAATAGAGGAGGTACATCTTCCTTCCAGGAACATACTGTAATTCGTCGCCTCTGCTTTGCTTGATATCATAATTGCAATCACAGGCAAATTACACATGTCAGGAATAATTATATTCATGCGAGATAACTATCTCAAACTTGACTTGATATTCTAGCAGCTCTATAAGCATGTGAGCTACAGATTCGAACCTAAGTGCCCCATGAGACATAAAAGGGAGTTCTTAGAGGGTAAGGTACACCATTCGTAAGTAGGTATAATTTTATTTTATTATATAGGCTATTTCAACATTCTTTTCTTAGAATTTATAGGTCTTTTATAGTAGCTATACATCGCTAAGCAATTTTAAAGTTTTTTAAAACCGTACAATTATATTTTTTAATTACGAAATTTGTGGACTAATTTGTTAGGTCAGAAAGCTTTTACCGATTGAACTTTTATTTATTTATTTATTTATTTATTAATTAATTTATTTATTTATTTACTAGCCGTACCCGTGCGCTCCGCTGCACCCGTTAGAAATAAATATAAAGTAATTACATTATTAAAATATGACGTTTGATCCAGGGAACAATCGTGTTTGATAGAAGGATAAATCGTTTAATATGTTACTTAATTTAAATTGTATTTAAATAATTACAATGCGATCATTTTGGTCCAGAGAGCAATCATTTGGTGCAATGGCAATTCCTTTAACATGTTTCTTGTTATTACATGCAACCATAGTTTAATGAAGAATGACATATCATTTAGTTTTAATGTGTGAACTTTATATTACTTGCTATATGTTTTCATTGAATTATGGTAATAACTTAATTTTAACCCTTGTTTTCTACGTATTCAGTAAATGGCGCTTGGCCCACTATGGTTCTGAACCCTTCAAATAACTTAAATAGTGATACAGCATAAACAGTAATATGTAATTATATTTCTTTCTTTCGAAAATGTAAGAATTCACGATCTCCTATGTACCATTGCCATGGAATGAATAAATGTGTTTTTTTCTTCCTACTCAAAAATGTTATATTTTGCACATAGGAGTTACTGCAGGAACAACAACGCTATAATCTGAGGTGGCGGTGAAAATGTATTGTATTGTTATTTTAAAAGTCTTGTATATCCTTAAATTTCACTCAGAAGTTACTGTAATAACATTATAGCATTATGTCCATCTAGAGAAACTACACTTTCCAATGGTGAAATAATAATTAAACAATTAATTAGCTTTCGATATTACTTCATAGAAACACAGAAACATTGTCTGTAGGCTATGTTTAATAGCTTTCGATTGTTGTTGTCCAAGGCCCCTTACAGACGAAGTCATTTGTTTTTATTTCAATACAGCGCCTTAGATGGCGTTATTTTTGTAATTTTAAAACTTATCTATCTCATTAAATATCGGTCCTATCAAAATTTTGTATAGAATAAAACTTATCGTAAATCATTTCTAAAGAAACTTTTGTTATGTAATATTTTTCATGAAAATTAATAATATGGGAGATATTTCGATTTATTTAATTCAGGCCCCCTTATAACCTCCCTTTTAATTAAAGTATTTTGAATGCCGTATAGCCTAAAATCTAAGTTACAACGAACTTAATTTATATTCCAATTTTCATATAAATCGGTTAAGCCATTATCGCGTGAAAAGGTAACAAACATCCAGACAGACAGACAGACAGACATACATACATACATACATACATACAAACAAAAATTTCAAAAAAGCGATTTTCGGTTTCAGGATGGTTAATTATCCATGTTAACACCAATTATTTTTGGAAAATCGAAAATTACCAGAAAAATTTTGACTACAGATTTATTATTAGTTTTTCTCGTTGCCAAACTTTCAGAACGGCCCCGAGGTTCACTCAGCCTGCTATAAAATTGAGTACCGGGTCTTTCCCAGGGGTAAAGGGCGGTCAGAGCGTGGTGCCGACCACACCACCTCATTCTAGTGCCGAGGTCATGGAAAGCATGGGGCTCTACCTCCATGCCCCCCAAGTGCCTTCATGGCATGTTACGGGGATACCTTTACCTTTTACCTTTATAGATGTCTCACTAGAAGTGTTATGTTTGTACATGAATATCAAGTAAATAAAATACATTACAGTACAGTGTTAAAGATATGTCTTTCACCATCTTTCCGGGTTCGTGTCCAGATGCTGTTCTGTCATGTTTCTTCCTCCCTTATGTGATAGCTTAGAGCTCACAAATTCATTTTTTCTCAGCCCCAAATAGGCTACCCGTGCAAGAATGCGTTTTCGCGTATATTTTAAAAGTTTCTCCTCACATTTCCCTCCCACTGACATTGGCATTGGCATTGTGTTACAGGTGCTATAAAAGAAGAAAAGTAGATATACGTTAAATCATGTTTTCCTCCTTAAATAAGGTGAATGTAAGGACGAAGATCATATTAACGAACTCTGCTATCAGAATTTTTCATAAACATCGATTAAGCAATTTTCAATAAAACGATTTAACAAATTAAGTTGTAAATTTGAACAGCATCATCAAAAGAATTCCGCCGCAAGGGATATAGTTTCCAGAATCTTGTTGTAAATGTTTACAGCGTTATTACAACATATTCTGCTTGTAATCACACGTTTAAAAGTCACTACGTTGCAGTATTTTAGTAGCCAGCATAATTTGAAACACGTTGCCCTGGGCAACGATACACTGGAAAAAAAAAAAGGGATTTATATTGCACATTCAGCATTCCTTCAAAAGCAATACCTACATACTTATGTATAAATAGCTTTTGAAGAACAGGGAGGTTCATGGCCGCCCCCACATAAGCCTGCCATCGGTCCCCAAACTGAGCAAGATTAATCCAATCCCTAAATTTATGTCCCAACTCCCTCAAATTCATTCTAATATTACCCTCCCATCTACCTCTCGGCCTCCCCAAACATTTTTTTTCCATCAGGTATCCCAACTAACATTATGCATTTTTGGATTCACATGCTACATGCCCTGCCCATCTCAAACGTCTGGATTTAATGTTCCTAATTATGTCAGGTGAAGGATACAATGCGTGCAGTTCTGCGTTGTGTAACTTTATCCATTACCCTGTAACTTCAGCCCTCTTAGCCCCAAATATTTTTCTAAGCACCTTATTCTAGTACACCCTTAAACTCTGTTCCTCTCTCAAAGTGAGAGTCCAAGTTTCACATACATACAGAACCGGTAAAATTATTATAAATTCTAAATTTAATTTTTTTAGAGCAGACTAGATGACAAAAGCTTCTCAACCGAATAACAGCAAGCATTTCTCATTTTCATTCTACGTTTAATTTTCTCTCAAGTGCCATTTGTACTTGTTACTGTTGCTCGAAGATATTTGAATTTCCCACATTTTCAAAAAATTAATTTCCAATTTACTTATTTCCATTTCGCACTATATTCTGGTCATGAGACATAATCATATATATATATATATATATATTTTTTTTTTTTTTTTCGGAATTTATTTTCTAACCTCAAACCCTCTCTGTTATCCTGGACTTTCCTGATGGCATATTATACAGAAGAGTTAAAAAGTAAAGGTGATAGTGCATCTCCTTGCTTTAGCCCACAGTGAATTGGAAAATCATCAGACAGAAACAGACTTATACGGACTCTGCTCTAAGTTTCACTGAGACACATTTTAATTAATCGAACTAGTTTCCTGGAAATATCAAATTCAATAAGAATATTAAACAAAACTTCTCTCTTAACCGAATCTTATGCCTTTTAGAAATCTATGAATAACTGATGTACTCTACCCTTATACTACCATTATTTCTCCAATATTTGTCGAATACAATCTGATCAATAAAATAATTAATAATGATTAAATAAATAAAAAAATAAAAATAAATAAGTAAATAAAAGCATAAATAAATATTTCAATGTAAACGACTTCATTTTCACCAATAGATAGCGACTGTGTTAACAATATTATTCTAATATTAACTTTATCGTAATAAATTCCATGAATATCATCATTCTTAGGTAGGCCTAGATATAGTTGTCCCTTCAAATTAGTATTTCTCCAGATTTTATTCAACACTTTTCCTCTGTAATTTTAATGGGAGAAGTTCAAATATCTTGGAGCAACAGTAACAAATGTAAATGACACTCGGGAGGAAATTAAACACATAATAAATATGGGAAATGCCTGTTATTATTCGGTTGAGAAGCTTTTATCATCCAGTCTACTGTCCAAAAAAAGTGAAAGTTAGAATTTATAAAACAGTTACATTACCGGTTGTTCTGTATGGTTTTGAAACTTGGACTCTCACTTTGAGAGAGGAACATAGGTTAAGGGTGTTTGAGAATAGGGTGCTTAGGAAGATATTTGGGGCTAAGAGGGATGAAGTTACAGGAGAATGGAGAAAGTTACACAACACAGAACTGCACGCATCGTATTCTTCACCTGACATAATTAGGAACATTAAATCCAGACGTTTGAGATGGGCAGGGCATGTAGCATGTATGGGCGAATCCAGAAATGCATATAGAGTGTTAGTTGGGAGGCCGGAGGGAAAAAGACCTTTAAGGAGGCCGAGACGTAGATGGGAAGATAATATTAAAATGGATTTGAGGGAGGTGGGATATGATGATAGAGACTGGATTAATCCTGCACAGGATAGGGACCAATGGCGGGCTTATGTGAGGGCGGCAATGAACCTCCGGGTTTCTTAAAAGCCAATAAGTAAGTAAGTAAGTAATTTTAATGGGAAATTAAGTTAAAGTTCCTATTAGGTCTTAAAGTAGGAAAATCAGTATTAATGTCACAAACAGGAATCGATTCTGTACCCTTACATTTATAAGCGTATAACTTAAAGATTTGTCGGCTGTAGACTCTAAAATAATACTCAAACTTAAACAAAGATTGTAATCAGTGCTGAGCGGTTGTCTTTGTGATAAAATGAACTGAACTTGTGTTCGAGGCCAGGACCGGGGACTTCCCACACATGCGTCAACAGATGACAGCCACTTTTTTGTGGCAGCCCATCCGTGTAGGTGTTATTCATTAGACAAGGCCATCTGTCTGTGGACCTAACATTCATATCCGAAACAACAAATTCGGTTACATCTGAAAGACTTTACATCAATAGATTTCAAATGAAAAAACAGTAATAATAATAATAATAATAATAATAATAATAATAACACATGATGGTGATTGTGTGTCCAAATACAGATATTACAAATTGCTGAAATTCTCACAAACTCCACGAGATTCTATGGAACTAAGAGATAATGTCAATTTCCCATGTCGTAGATTCGAAATACTTGATATTAATTGCACAAATTTGTATAGGTTAATGAAAGTATGCTACTTTGTATTGTATATATATGTATAGTTTTGGCTGATGAATTGTATATGCTTTAAATTGAATAGTAATGTATATAGCTCTATTGATAAATTGTTTGTGTTTGTAATTTGAAGTAGTTTGCATGATATGTATTATCAATTTCTGTATATCACAACTGATTGAATTGTTTATGCCTTAAATTTGATTAACTTGCTTGTTTTGTATTATACATATAGCTCAACTGGTGAATGATCGTTTGCGTTTGTAAATTTAATAATCTGATTGGCTATGTATTGTATACTTTTAGTAGAGCCATCGATGTAGCTCAGTCGGCAAACTCGCTGGGCTGCTGATCCGGAGCTGCGTTCGGGCTTGGGTTGGATCCCCCTTTGGTCTTTGGTTTCTTCCGAGGTTTTCCACAGCCGTGGGACTGAAACCGGATGGTCTATGGCGAGTCCTCGGCATCAACCCCTTGATTAGATTACTCCCCTTTGATCTGATTACCTGGTTGGGTTTTTCCGAGGTTTTCCCCTATCAAAAGGCAAATGCCGGGTAATCTTTTGGCGAATCCTCGGACCTCACCTCATCTCACTACATCTCGCCAAAATATTGTAAAAAAATTGCACAAAATTGTAGAAAATTACTAAATTGTAAAACTATAAAATATTGTAATTGTAATATTGTAAAATTTTGACTTGTTCCACATCTTAAAGATTCATTGCTCATGTAAGATCTATGGAATAAAAAGAGAGAGAGAGAGAGAGAGAGAGAGAGAGAGAGAGAGAGAGAAGAAAAGCGGTTATCTTGATGAACATGCACGAATTTAGTCAACTTTTTTTTCGTCGTTTACTTATTAGTCCCGATTCGGATTGGGATTTTCCTCGAACGCAGGCCGCTCGGGTAGGCCCAATGTACTACCCGGGATGGAATGAGTGCCTACCCTCTGCCCCCCCCCCTTCAGATTCCCCTGCGCGCCGCCACTGAATTCCGCTATAGCCTAGCAGGCCTGCACAAGGAAGCCAATTTTCCATGGTCAAATTTCAACCCCGAATTCAAAAATATAATTACCCTTAATAACAGAAGTGTTTTAAATTCTAAAATTGTTTATTAATCTGCAAGTATTGTCTGTTTACTATACTAAAATCCATCGCAAAATTGATTAGGGATAGCTATGTTTAACATGGGATAAGCACATCGAACACATATGTACAAAGCTATCAAGAGTTTTATATTTGTTAAAGAAATTAAAGACTTGCGTTTCTCAAAATTATTTAAGATGTGCCTATTTTTCTTTCTTTCAGTCGATAATCCGATATGCCCTAATTTTCTGGGGAAATGGAACCAAAATTGGAAGCGTCTTGATTTTACAAAAGAAAGCCATTAGAATTTTATGTAAATCAAACTATCTGGAACATTGTCGGCCAATTTTCAGACAATCACGGATTTTAACAATCATAAATTTGTATATACAGTATATGATTTAGTACTTTACACTCGAGAAAATATCGACAATTAACTTACTCATTAGTGGCCAATATACATGATCATGAAATTAGAAATAGTGAACAAATTAATATTCCATATTGTAGAGTACACAAGAGCAACACAAACTTTTTAATTATGGGCATGAAATTATATAATAAGCTCCCAAGTCAATATTACAAATTACCAATCAATAGCTTCAAAACTAGATTTTACAATTGGTTATTAAATAATCCTTTTTATTCTGTTGCTGAGTTTTTCAACACAAATTTGTATCAAATTGTATTTTAATAAATAAGTTTAATTGCAAGTTAGTTAGTTTTCTTCGATTTAAAAGTTTCAAATTATTTCATGTTTTCATTGTATTACTTAAATTTTACTTTTTCTTTTATGCTCGACCATGCCGAAATGTAGTAATTATACACCTGGTAGCAGCCCTTTAATGCACCTCATTAAAGTACACCTATTCATTATGGTTCAGTTGTTCAGCGAATGAGAAATCACCATTGTACCATTATAAAACCGCAAGTATCGATTATTCTCGGATATGCAATCGAAAGACAACTAGCGAAACGTCACGGAGGCTGGAAATAATCCAATACTGTCGCAGAAGGTTATGTTCTGTTACTATAATAATTAGCGTTAATTGTAAATAATATTCAAATAAATTCAATTTGTCATCTTGTTTTTCAATTCTAAATCAATCTCCAGGTTATATCAATATTAATGTCCATGTTATTCCAGGGCCAGGCATCGGGAGCGTATCCAGACTCTAAACGGGGACTCTTAATATTCATCAGTCACGGAATCATCGCTGCGTGGTGTTCGGCGGGGAAGAAGGGGGATTAAGGGGAGAGGATAGTATTTTTTGGTGAAAAATGAGTAAATTTTCAAAAAACAAAAAATTTCTTTAAAATACTCTGTGAAATGTGTGGAATGCATAGCACAACATTTTGTGGGCATTTGTGCCCTTATCGGATGTTGAGTCGCCATATTTAAACATCTTGCGTTATGGATTTCTAAATCACTCGCCCACTTTTATTGTTGTTTCCGGTAAATTAAATTTTCAAAAAAAAAATTGTTTTTCTTTAAAATACCCTTTGATATGTGTGGAATGCATTGCATAACATTTTGTGGTAATTTTTCCCGTATCGGATGTTGAGACGTCATTTTTAAACTTCCTGCGCTATGGATTTTTAAATCACACGCCCGCTTTTATCGGTTTCCAGTAACTTCATTTTTTTTTTTTTTTGCTACAATGCCAGACAAAAATGGATATAATTTCTGAACTGTTAAAGATACATGCATGAAATTTAGAACACACATTCTTTAGACTATTAGGAAACTTTTCTCTGTAACAGAATTTTTTTAATGGATTTCATTTTAAAAATACGTCCGTTTGTTTGCAAGAAAGGAAATCAGAAAATTGTTATTAAATTTTAATTGTTTATTTTACAAACATAGGGACTAATATCAAAATTCTGTTACAAACAGTGTGTAGAACATTCTTTTGCAAATATATTGCAAAAAACTGTTTGAATCTATCTTTAAAAACGGTTTAGATATACCGGTTTTAGTACAGCCTTGCATTGGGTATATTTTTTTCAAATTTGGGCCCCCAAATAATTTTTTTTATATTTTTATGTGGTTGAGTTGCCACAGCTATGAGCTCTCTACATACAAAAAATTAATATTTTACACCAAATAGGAAAAAAGTTTTTACAAATACCATCCTCTCTCCTTAAGAGAAATCATATGGCTCCCCGTGAGAAAGTAGAATCCGCTCTTGCTGCCCAGCCTTGTGTTATTCTCTAGATTATATCAAGGTGAATGACATTCGTCCCTCGGAAAAAATCAATACTTTCGCGTCTGCGCACATCTCACAATTTAGAAGGTCAGTTCCTCTCTTCACTTAGATAACCACAACATGAATACTTATGAATAATTTCAAGTTAGAAATATGGTCGAGCATAAAAAGTCGTATGAAACTTGCCTATAATGGTAATTAAGACGCTCGTGTGAAAATTATGAAACTCGTTTGCGCTCGTTTCATATACAAGCATACTCACGTCTTAATTACTACCATTATAAGCTCGTTGCATAATGTACTACTATAGTGTTTTTTTTAATGTATTTATATGTTTTTTCCATGTATTCTGACGAAGCCTAAAACTGTATGTCTAATGGCCAAATGAATTGAATTGAATTGAATATGTAGAAAATAAATTTTGAATTTAGTGAATTTATATTAGCGAAAGGTGTGATTTTTGACGTTGGTACCAAGGTTCCAGCTAAAATTTTTACTTGAATTGTTACATTTGTATTTAATTTTCTTACTAGTACTATAAACTAAACATTATATTTTTAAAAAATGTGTCCTAAGGGTTTACATTTTGCTTTTAGTCTATATTTCAGTTAGAATTAGTCAGAAAAGGAAATATAATTGCTTCGAATCTGGTCATGCTTGAAATTCTTTTCCTCATCAGTATTTTAAATAAAAAAATCTCTTAGCTTGTGGAGGGCCGTGCTATTTACGCTACTGGCCACGCAATATAAAAGCATTGCCGCTTTCTGTATAAAGCGCACAATATTTCTTCTCGGGATTAAAACTCTGGCAGACTGTATTATTGTTAGCAACCTGAATGAAGTTCTATGTATATTATATTTGAGATAAAATCGAAATAAAATAAAAGAGAAAGAGAGAGAAGAGGATGAGGAGAAGTACCGTTTGCTTCGAATCCAATTTGATATACAGATAAAACTCTCCATGAGAAAGGAACGGAGCAAAAATTCCATTACCATCAAAGGCAAAGAGGATTTGCGTTCGCTTGTTGCCATGCCATCCCAATGAGCCCACGTAATCTTAATCGTCATAGCAACATTATTTTAGTTAATTATTGCGTACAGAGAGACATGAAAAATACAGTTTTACATCCTCTTCATGCATAATTATTGCCAACATCTGATATGAAACTGGTTTCATTATTATTTTTTTTCTTTATTAAACAAAATAAAGCGCATATGTCCAGCGTTCCATAACGATTCATATCCTGAAACATGATTACTATTATATTTCCAAATGGGTTCGACTGCGCATGTGAGTAAGTTCGGTGACAACAATAGCAGAGAGGGAACACGAAGGCGTCCTTTACTGCCTAATCCCATCAGAATTCGACGATGCGTATGAAAGGTATAACACAAGCCTGCACAAGGTTTGCGCTCTCCGAGCCGGCTCACAGCTCATGAGCGGAATGCAGATATTAGCTGCGCTCTGTATAAGGGTGGACTGGAAGAAGGGGTGATCTCGTACAAAATATACACAAAAGAAAGTACTGTTACGAGTGTTTATGAAATGAAATCCCGTTCATTGTTTGCAAAACTATCTTGGACTATTATTAATGAATAAAGAAGAAACTAGTTCGATTAATTAAAATGTGTCTTAGTGAAACTTACAGCAGAGTCCGTATAGGCCAGTTTCTATCTGATTCTTTTCCAATTCACTGCGGGCTAAAGCAGGGAGATGCACTATCACCTTTACTTTTTAACTTCGCTCTAGAGTATGCCATTACAAAAGTCCAGGATAATAGACAGGGTTTGGAGTTGAATGGGTTACATCAGCTTCTTGTCTATGCGGATGACGTGTATATGCTAGGAGAAAATCCACAAACGATTAGGGAAAACGCGGAAATTCTAGTTAAGGAAGCAAGTAAAGTGATAGGTTTGAAAGTAAATCCCGAAAAGACTAAGTATATGATTATGTCTCGTGACCAGAATATTGTACGAAATGGAACTATAAAAATTGGAGATTTATCTTTCGAAGATGTGGAAAAATTCAAATATCTTGGAGCAACAGTAACAAATATAAATGACACTCGGGAGGAAATTAAACGCAGAATAAATATGGGAAATGCCTGTTATTATTCGATTGAGAAGCTTTTGTCATCTAGTCTTCTGTCAAAAAATCTGAAAGTTATAATTTATAAAACAGTTATATTACTGGTTGTTCTGTATGGTTGTGAAACTTGGACTCTCACTTTGAGAGAGGAACAGAGATTAAGGGTGTTTGAGAATAAGGTTCTTAGGAAAATATTTGTGGCTAAGAGGGATGAAGTTACAGGAGAATGGAGAAAGTTACATAACACAGAACTGCACGCATTGTATTCTTCACCTGACATAATTAGGAACATTAAATCCAGACGTTTGAGATGGACAGGGCATGTAGCACGTATGGGCGAATCCAGAAATGCATATGGAGTGTTAGTTGGGAGGCCGGAGGGAAAAAGACCTTTAGGGTGGCCGAGACGTAGATGGGAAGATAATATTAAAATGGATTTGAGGGAGGTGGGATATGATGATAGAGAATGGATTAATTTTGCTCAGGATAGGGACCAATGGCGGGCTTATGTGAGGGCGGCAATGAACCTGTGGGTTCCTTAAAAGCCATTAAGTAAGTAAGTAAGGTAGAGATAAGGCCGTCAGGCCTTCTCTGCCCCTCTACCAGGGGATTACAACAATAATATGAACAATAAAATTACAATTAATATTAAATTTACAATTACAATTACAATAGAAATTAAAATACGACAAGATTACCTGATTAATGAAAGCTAGACATTTTATCATAGAAGTTAAGAACAAAGAATATTTTTGTATTTACTGAATTACAAATTAAACCTACAATAACAAAGTCTATAGTAATAAAATTACCGAATATTGAAATATTTTGTGATAGATTAAGAGAACTATTTACAAGAAACCATGTCTGAACGAGTCTCAATTACTGGCCAAGTGCCTAGTAAGTTTGCGTTTGAATTCAATTTTATTTCGACAGTCCCTGATGCTAGCAGGTAACGAATTCCAGAGTCTTGGCAGGGCTATTGTGAAAGAGGATGAGTATGAGGAGGTGCGATGGGATGGTATTGTTAGTATTGTTTCATGGCGAGAGCGTGTGTTCAGATTGTGGTGGGAAGAAAGGTAAGTGAAGCGAGACGACAGGCACGAAGGAATAGAAGAGTTCAAGATTTCGAAGAGAAGGAGAAGTGAATGTAAATTTTTCTCATCTAGTTTAAGCCAACTGGTGGACTGGAAGAAGGGGTGATCTCGTACAAAATATACACAAAAGAAAGTACTGTTACGAGTGCTTATGAAATGAATTCCCGTTCAGTGTTTGCAAAATTATCTTGGACTATTATCAATTAATAATGAAATATTTATTTTAGAGAAAAAATAGAAATTCTATAGCTACTTAAATATACCATAACATTGTGTTATATTTTTATTTATCAGTACATCAAAACGAGGTTTTATGCTGTTGGCAGCTGAAAGGAACAGTAGCCTACTGATCATAATGAAACATCAGTTACAGATGTTCAATGTCTGCCTTTATTAAAGTTGATTATAGAAAACAGTTGCTCACAAATATAATTGTTGAGCCAAACATAGCAATCATTTTCACAGCCAGCCTGTGTAGTCGTGGATATTATTGCTAATGTTTAGTCTTGTAAAACTCAACCACGCTAGTAGTATTATTCAAACGATCTTTAGTCCTTAGGTCACATTGAAAATCAATAAGTTGGAGCTGTAAATCGTTAAATGTTAAATGTTATGTTCCGTCTTTTAGATTCCTCCATACTGTACTGTAGCAGTAGGTAAGCAACGTGAAACAGCTACTGAGAATAGGCCTACACACTGCACTCCACTAGATAACTGAGTGGTCGTTTCCCTCTCCTCTACCTATAGCAAGTCTATGTCATTCTGACGTATCTTTCTCGCTCTCCCGTTCCGAAGGAGCGCGTGCTCTCGTTGAGCGCTGTTTGTGCAGGCCTGGTCTAACATAATCTAAAATCATGTTTATTTTTTATGAATTCAGACCAACAACTTTAAACTAAATTATTTTTAATAAGTTATGTAATGACGCTGTATCAGTTGAAGGATTTTTCTGCTTCATACTCATGCCGGGTATTCATATACAGTCTGATCCGTTTGGGTATGGATAATATTAATTTATTACTATAAAACTATTATAATAGTAGGAAAAATTTCTTGCTGGTTATATTATGATTAAAAGATTGGAGTTTGCATATATGACAATCGACAATGCATAATCTGAAAGGACAAATGAAAATCGTAGATGATTAAAATGGGTACTACAAATCAACAGCAGGCACAGAGTTTTAAAACAGGTCAAAGGGAATTTCGACGTGAGTTTCAGGAGAATGGAGAAAGTTACACAACACAGAACTGCACGGTTTGTATTCTTAGCTGACATAATTAGGAACATTACATCCAGATGTTTGAGATGGGCAGGGCATTTAGCACGTATGGGCGAATCCAGAAATGCATATAGAGTGTTAGTTGGGAGGCCGAAGTGAAAAAGACCTTTGGGGATACCGAGACGTAGATAGGAGGATAATATTAAAATGTATTTGAGGGAAGTGGGATATGATGGTAGGGACTTGATTAATCTTGCTCAGGATAGAGACCGATGTCGGGCTTAAGTGAGGGGGCACGGGATATAAATTTTAATTGCTTACCAATAAATAGATAGACCAACCAGTACGCTGTACAAACCAATGGTACAGATTATTTCGTTCCCAAGACTTGAATCAACACTTTCCTATCACATACATGGCCATAGAATCATGGAATACCTGTTACAATTTTATATGTTCATAATTTTTTTAAATATAGTGTTTCTTTTGTTTGTCAGTGTAGGCCTATTTATTTTAAATAAGTTTAAAAAACGATGGGAACACGAGATATTTACTCACAGCTAAACTGTCTACTATTTATATTGTATTTTAATTCTGCGTCTTCATTTGTTTATAAGATAATTTCACACATATGAATCACGACTGGAGAAACCTGTTAAATTAATAAGAAACAATTTCCGTCGATCTTGATTACAATACAGATATAACTAGAAGTGGAATCAGTGTGGCTCGGTAACAAATGACTGCTGAAGGAAGATACCATGGCAACAAGGAAGCTAATTACACCACGACGCATTATATTATGTGTTCCTTCAACTATTAATGGCGATGCTCTCTTTTTTATACGTCTGCAATGGTAATAAATATTGAATGCAGTTGTAATGTGATGGATAGACGTTGTCTCCGACGTATCTCAGACGATCTGACCATTCGTATTAGTTCTGACGACGTCATAATTATTGAGATGAAGTTGTGGAATAATGAATGCATGGGCCATTTATTCTTTTATCATATTAACATGTAGCTTGATGTGATTTTTATCTGTAATGAAGTCATCTTGACTTTCATCACCAAGAGTTAATGTAATGTAATACGATTTGTAAAAATTTACACACAAGTTGAGTAGAATCGGCTCAACAGGAAAACTCACATTTATTTATAGGAATTGGGTATGTGTCCCATCTCATTGTACATTATTAAGGATATATGATTTTATGGTGATTATTTTACCAAGACTTCTGTAATTAAAATGGTTTAATTTCGGTCGATATTTCGTAAAAAAAAACAAGCTATTTCGCGCTTATTCCGCACCCTAAACAAACATAAAAAATTATAAACTATTTTTTTAAATTATTATTTAAACAACCCTTTTGAAACTAAAAAAAACAAATGATTCCATCAAGTGACCAGTTGCCATAGAAACGCCTATACCTTATTTTATTTCAAGGAGTGCAGTTCGGTGGCTCCTTTGAACACCCACTTACAGATTTATGAATTCCTACACAAACAACTCTGACAATTCCATCCTGTCCCCTCGTCCCAACATTGCACAGTTGCCATAATCCTGGTGACCTTCGAAATTATGCAGTGAAACTGACGGGATTCTTGAAATTCGGAAAAGATGCGGCAACTCTGCCTCCACGTGGATTTGACGGGCACCTGTCAATTCTTCTGAACGAGGGTTGTGATTGGTTACTAACAAGAGAAGACAAGATTTCCGTCACAGTAAGGAAGACATTTATTTATGACAACCAATTAGTAGGGGGCAGTAGAAGTTCTGTCGGCAAAGTCCTTTCTGTGAAACTGCACTCCATGAAAAAAAATAAAGTATACCTACCACATAGCTTGTACAAGGTCCATAAAACCAATGCTTTTTTCTTAACGTGAAATCACAGTCTAGTATATACAGTCGCGAAGTTCAATACGTAGTAAATATGCAAACATTAGATAGTTGCTCACCACTAGGATCGCTAATATCGCCTCATTACAGGCAATGCAAAATAGTACCGTCACAGTCTATTGTTTCTAGCACCCTCGAAACTCAAGCTTCGTGACTGTATATAGTAGACTGTGGTGAAATCCTCTATAGCACTTAATGTTGACTATTGCACCTTTACTACGTCATACTACTTTTGGCCAATAAAACGCTACTAAAGGACGTCTTTCAACCAATCATGGCTGCTTATCGCACAATTTTATCGCGTCCCTAGCATTTGTTTAATTTTATCGCGTCCCTAGCATTTGTTTAATTTTATCGCGTCCCTAGTATTTGTTTATTTTTATCACTACCCTAGCATTTGTTTCTTTGTTTGCTAACATTTCAAACTTCACTGGTCTGGACGTCAAAAAAAAAAAAAAAAAAAAAAAATTACAAACCACTCCAGTCGATGCACAGCAGTTTCAAATATGACTCGCATTGGCATTCAAGAACAAGAATTAATAAAGATCACTGGTCATAGCTATGATTCTTCACTGAAACCCTATTTACAAATAAATGAAGAACACCATTCGGAAATCCTGAGTAAGTTGAAGAATACACCATGTACATCAACGAGTTCCACTTCTTTTACGCACATGTCCAATATAACATCAACTGAACCACCAACCATTAAAACATTCAAATTTGAAAATTGTACTTTCAATAACTGTTCCTTTTAAAATTATTCATGTTTATTTGTTACTTCATCGTTCTTAATTAAAACTTTTCTTGTTTATTTCATCATCCCCAATTAAAACTTTTCTGACACTAGTTTATATTATTTAGGTTATGATATAGCTTCTGCTATATGATATTATGGATAGTCACGTATCAGAGATTGGTTAATATTAAGATTTATTGAAAATCTTGTCAAGTGACGTTGATTAATGGGATCCGGATGATTGAAGTGGAATGCAACTGTTTTAATAAAAATGAAACTGAATCAACAAAGCCTTCTTGACTAGTAACCGTCCACAGAGTTCAATGAAGATTCCATAGTTGGCACAACAAGAAAACAGCTATCATAACACACTACTGCCATCTAGCGTAATATTTGTAATGTTGAGATGGTACAATAATATATTTGAAGACAGTTGTAATTTCGTAAGTCAATTAATATTTTATTGTATTGTAGTACTTCGTTAATTCTAATCTTTATATACTTTCTTCTAATCGTGTAATAGCCAATTAAATCCCACTCGAGTTTTGATTTTCTCTAAATAAATCAAAACCTCTAGTGAATTACTGTTGATAAAACCAGTGTACTCAAATAAATTTATAAGTACAATGTTTCTTGATTTTGAACTGAATAAACACTTGAGTTGTAAAACACACACAGAATATAGGCTAATTAATCTTAAATATTGAGTTCTGCTTATTATGCATTAAGATCCTTATCTTTTATTGGTGATATAAACATTTATAACATAGCGTACTTTCGTTATTTTCATTGTATAATTAAACATGGATTAATATTATGGAGAAACTAATCTGAAACTACATATATATATATATATATATATATATATATATATATATATATATTTGTTTTACAGAAGAAAGCTTTAAGAATAATGAAATTATAGGTGTGCATAAAAGGATATCATGTAAAAATATTCACCAAAATTTAGACATCTTGATATTATGTTGTGAGTATTACATTCGTTCCCTGATGATGTTTTATATTAAAAACCGAGATACATTTAGTACTAATCAAAATATTCATCATTTTAATTCAACATACAAATCAGATCTCCATATATCCTCTGTTAGTGTAAGCTGTTTTTGGAAAACGAGTTCACTATTCATGTAATAAAGTCTTCAATGCACTGCCTAATTATCTTAAAACTTTGGACCATGAGTAAAGGTTCAGAAGAGAATTAACCACATTTCTGCATACTCATACCTTCTCAATTAGTGAATTGTTTATGCTCGTAAGTTGAATTAATATGCTTAACACATATATTTTTGTTTTACTTTTTACTTATTCCAAATCTCAATGCTAAAAGGCTGTTGTAAGATCTATGAAATACAATAAATTAAATTAAAATTGCCTTCTTGCTGAAGGATAATAGAGGTTTGTATTTTTTATAAGCCAATAGTTTTACTAAAGATTGCAATTGTAATAGTAATTACACGAAATAATATAAATGGCGCTAGAGAGAAAATTAAACACACAATAAATATGGGCCTACTATTATTCGGTTGAGAAACTTTTGTCATCTAATCTGCTTTAAAAAGAAATTAAAGTCAGAATTTATAAAACAGTTATAAATACTTTTTGTTTTCTACGGTTGTGAAATTTGGACTCTCACTTTGAGAAGGAAACAGAGGCTAAGGGTGTTCGAGAATGAGGTGCTTAGGAGGAAAGTATTTGGGGCTAAGAGGGATGAAGTTACAGGAGAATGGAGAAAGTTACACAACGCAGAACTGCACGCATTGTATTCTTCACCTGACATAATTAGGAACATTTGAGATGGGCAGGGCATGTAGCACGTATGGGTGAATCCAGAAATGCATATAGAGTGCTAGTTGGAAGATCTGAGGGAAAAAGACCTTTGGGGAGGCCAAGACGTAGATGGGAGGATAATATTAAAATGGATTTGAGGGAGGTGGGATATGATGATAGAGACTGGATTAATCTTATTCAGGATAGGGACCAATGGCGGGCTTATGTGAGGGCGGCAATGAACCTGCGGGTTCTGTTAAAAGCCATTTGCAAGTAAATAAATGAAATATGAGAAAATTATGCTGTTAACTGTATTTTCTTATACTCAGTACCTAGTGGTTAATTTATCCGGGAAAAAGCACATTAAATATACACAGAGTGATCTGGGTATGGATAAAATAAAAACACCGTAAAACATTTACTACTGAACTTTATTTGTTGAAACTTTGTGCATACAACACTAAAAGATGGGAGATTCCTCAGAGCTCAACATGACCCCCATTGCTCACCCTGCACAACTCATAACGGTGATGCAATTCAGCCCATGTCCGTTGTAACATAAGAGTGGTGATTTGTTGAAAAGCTTGAGTAATTTTTACTCTCAGATCATCAATATTCCTGAGTTTCTGTGAATAGGCAATGTCTTTAACAAAATCCCACACGAAGAAATCAGGAAGGGTTAGATCTGGGGAGTTTGGGGACCAAGCCAAGAGATAGTTGCTTCTCATACTGGGTTTCGCCTGCGACTTCCTGCATATTTTTTAACACAGAACCTGTTTCTAAAAATGTTCGATACCACAACATTATGGAATCGTATTTAGGTACATTACGCACACCATACCCACGACGAAATTCCCTTTGAACTCTTTTAACACACTCAAATTTAGCATACGAAAGAACACATTATGCTCGCTGTTGATTTGTAGTAGACATTTTAATCATCTACGATTTCCAGTTGTCCTTTCATATTATGCATTGTTGATTGTCATATATGGAAACTGTCATCTTTTAATCATAATATAACCAGCAAGAAATTTTTCCTACTATCATAATAGCTTTATAATAATAAAGTAATATTATCCATATCCAAACGGATCAGACCGTAGTTTTTAATAACATTAATGAGACATTATTTAAAATAAAAATAGGAAATGATGATTTTGAAATCTGTCCTAACAATTTATTTTAATTTTGTTTCTTTCCTAAGATACAAACCATCCCTTAAGATAACACAGAACTAACACCAGAGAACACACTATCCCTGTGCCAGAATAGACCTCTGTATCACCACGCTTCTACTTCCGGGATTCGAACCTCAGACACAGCGTGGTGTTGATCTAACATTGTGGCATTCCCATCAAAAGCTCGTCTATTGACCAGAACTGTCCAAATATACCAAAAACATGACACAGTAACACCACTAAAAAAAAAAGAAGATGGCGTATAGCAATGGACCCAAAACGATGAGTCACTGTGCCCGTACACAGATCCCCCCCTCCTCTTCGGCGCTAACTATAGACACATGATCACCACATCGTGACACTAATTGTCTAGGTACACAAGAGATCTAGATAAACCGCATCGCGATCTGAACCAGTAGCAAGGCCCTGTCATGCCTGCTACACTCAATCTCCTTTTAAGGTCTGCAATTAAGGCGTGGTGTGTCCTCTCTTGTATTCGGAAGCTTGACGGACTGTTAATTCCGTTGTGCAAACTGTTACTTCACAATTTTTATCTACTGAAACCATTTAGACGAGTAAGGTTCGATTTACAACGATGAAACGAAGTGATCTTTCTCTTTTACAAGAGCAGGGACTATGTTGAATTATTTACGATGTTCTGCGATGATATTAACCGGCGAGATTTCTTCATGCTGACCATTTCACTGGAGAATTATGTTAAATGTAGAATTATTTATCCATGTTAACCGCATTACCTGGCACTTCTCAGTGTCAGTTAAAAATTTTTATTAAAAATGACCGAGTTGGATCAAGAAACTCAATATTTCAGTATATTATGACGGTGGTGGTGGTGTTATATACGAAGACAGTTAATAAAAGGATACCAAGAAAATCACTAATGGATTACTATGATAAGCAATTATCGGATATTATGGCAATCAAAATGGTCACTACTACGACACTTCGACATTCAATAATGGGGCACTACGACAATCAATAATGCGATAATACGAACATCAATAATTATGAAGCACTACGACAATCAATTATATAGGATACTACGACACTCAATAATGCGATACTACGAAAATCAATTATGAAGCACTACGACAATCAATTATAGCAGTGGTCGTCAGCACTCGCTGAAATGTGAAAAGGGTAAGCGGTGCCGTCCCGTGTACACCGTCGTGCAGCAGGAAGAGGTAGAGAGCATACCCGCTAGCAGCTACGAGTGCACCATGGTGCACTGTGTTCTCCGCGGGTAAGGGATGCTAGCCCCTGACTACTCTGTGCTGACGACCCCTGAATTATAGGACACTATGACAATAATAATGGGATACTAGAAATCAATTATGAAGCACTACAACAATCAATTATAGGACACTACAACAATCACTAATGCGATACTTCGGAAATCAATTATGAAGCACTACGACAATCAATTATAGGACACTACGACAATCAATAATGCGATACTACGGAAATCAATTATGAAGCACAACGACAATCAATTATAGGACACTACGACAATCAATAATGCGATACTACGGAAATCAATTATGAAGCACTACGACAATCAATTATAGGACACTACGACAATCAATAATGCGATACTTCGGAAATAAATTATGAAACACTGCGGCAATCAATTATAGGACACTACGACAATCAATAATGCGATAATTCGGAAATCAATTATGAAGCACTACGATAATCAATTATAGGACACTACGACAATCAATAATGCGATACTACGGAAATCAATTATGAAGCACTACGACAATCAATTATAGGACACTACGACAATCAATAATGCGATACTATTGAAATCAATTATGAAGGACTACGATAATCAATTATAGGACACTACGACAATCAATAATTGGGCACTACACAAATTAATAATGGTGCACTATAACAATCAGTAATAAAACACTACGACAATCAATAATGAGTCACTTTAACAATCAATAATATAACACTTAATAACGGGACACTTTAACAAATAATGGAACATTACGACAATCAATAATGGGGCACTTTGACAATAAATAATGGAACACTGCGACAATTAATAGTGGGGCAATATAACAATCAATAATGGGGCACTATAAAATAAATTATGGGACACTACGGCAATCAATAATGGAGCAGTACGACTATCAATAATGACTACTACGTAAATTAATAAATGGCACAAAGACAATAGATAGTGGGCAATAATTGCCACCAGTACAATTAAAAATTAACACTGAGATAGTCAATAATGGACACCTCGTAATTAAATAACGGAAACTACGACATTCAATAATTAACACTTAGACAATCAACAATCGGACACAAATACAGTAAATGATACGACAATCAATAATAGACACGACGACAATCAGTAATGAACAATACAACAATCAATAATGAACACGGAAACAATCATTAATGGGTAGTAGACCTACGTCAGTCAGTAATGGACACTACGATAATCAACAATGGGCACTACGACAATCAACAATGGATACTATGACAATCAATAATGGACATCAAGACAATCAACAATGGACACTATGACAACCAATAATGGACATCAAGACAATCAACAATGGACACTACGACAATCAATAATGGACACCGAAACAATCATTAATGGATAGTACATCTACGACAATCAGCAATGGATACTACGACAATCAATAATGGACACCGAAACAATCATTAATGGATAGTAGACCTACGGCAATCAACAATGGATATTACGACAATCAATAATGGACACCGAAACAATCATTAATGGATAGTATACCTACGACAATCAGCAATGCATACTACGACAATCAATAATGGACATCAAGACAATCAACAATGGATAGTAGACCTACGACAATCAGCAATGGATACTACGACAATCAATAATGGACATCAAGACAATCAACAATGGACACTACGACAATCAATGATGGACATCGAAACAATCATTAATGGATAGTAGACCTACGACAATCAACAATGGACACTACGACAATCAATAATGGACATCAAGACAATCAACAATGGATAGTAGACCTACGACAATCAGCAATGGATACTACGACAATCAATAATGGACATCAAGACAATCAACAATGGACACTACGACAATCAATAATGGACACCGAAACAATCATTAATGGATAGTAGGCCTACGACAATCAACAATGGACACTACGACAATCAATAATGGACACCGAAACAATCATTAATGGATAGTAGACCTACGACAATCAGCAATGCATACTACGACAATCAATAATGGACATCAAGACAATCAACAATGGACACTACGACAATCAATAATGGACACCGAAACAATCATTAATTGATAGTAGACCTACGACAATCAACAATGGACACTACGACAATCAATAATGGACACCGAAACAATCATTAATGGGTAGTAGACCTACGACAATCAATAATGGACATCAAGGCAAACAATAGTGGACACTATGTACTGCAATCAATAATGGACACGAACAAAACCTTTATTACAATCAGTAATAGACACTATGGCAATCAAGTTTACAAAACAATGTGTAGGCCTAAATGCCAGATGCTTCTGTGAGGAAACGTTATCGAAAATAAGGATTCCAGCATATAACAAAAAGCCTTAGGTGATACGAAAAATTAATTTTTGTATTCAGAGGACATGAAAACATATGATTCAAATGTTTTGAAGAAAATTTCATGGTACATGTACAAGTTACTTACGCGACACGATGATTAAAACAAAAAAGGCGCACGTTGGTAAAGACAATATTAGTGACTTTGAAGATAATGATGGTAATTATGGAGGCGAAGACGATCATATATTTTCATTGTCGAGAATTGAACCCAGCATGCCTGCTACTGTAATCACCGCACGAACCGTTCGACTGGCTGCAAGGTGCTCCTCTCAAAAATAAATTATCGAAGGAGCTACAAATTGATTTAGTATTGGAATCAGTGGCCCGAACACAATCCCTGCCTCCTGCATATATCAACATCCTGATTTATTACATAAATGTCGGTTCGGATATTCTCTATTAATCTTGATGGACCTAAAACTAACCCAGGTTATTGGTAGTTCATTAGCGGCGATCTTAAATCATGGGGGAGCAACTGATAGGTACCAGTTCCTGAGCAGTTATCCGTAATATGAGATGGCCATTTACGAAAATAAAAACATACGAAAACAGGTTGCTTCTCACGCCTCTGGCGGCCGACGTTTTAAGTTCATTAACAAGATTATGATGTTTACCTTCGTGGAGATAATTATTTTATTGTTGCTAGGAGACAGATTAGGTGACACTGGACGATCTCTGCCAAGGCCTTCTCTTGTCGATACACGCAGATGAAACTTATGTAATATGGGATGCACACATTTTATATTATAAAATAGTCCATTCAACAATAAATAATTTGGGATTTCCATCTGACAAGCAAACATTCTGATGGGGGCAGATAAAAAAGGTTAAATTTTTTCTTCCACCGTGTTAATAATGACAAAAAAATGCTTATACAAATTTTGGTCACTCGAACGCAATTACGAGGCCGTTTTTAGTAGGTTATTTTACGACGCTTTATCAACCTCTGAGGTTATTTAGCGTCTGAATGAGATGAAAATGTTAATGCCGGTGAAATGAGTCCGGGGTCCAGCACCGAAAGTTACTCAGCAATTGCTCATATTGGTTGAGGGAAAACCCCTGAAAAAACCTCAACCAGGTACCTTGTCCCGACCGGGACCCGGGCCACCTGGTTTCGCGGCCAGACGTGCTAACCGTTACTCCACAGGTGTGAACCCTTGAGGTCTGATTTTCTCTAGCAAAGTTAAAAAGTAAAGGTGATAGTGCATATTCTTGCTTTAGCCCGCAGTGAATTGGAAAAGCATCAGACAGAAGCTGGCCTGATAATACATGATTTAAAAAAAAAATAGTTTTTCTTTTCCTTCCTTTAAACTTGCAGACACCTGATCCGAAAAAAATATAATTAATTTTAAGATTTTACATTTATTGGAATCAAATTTCTGCACGTTTAAAGGACAAAACTAAAATTCTTTCAATCACTTGTTATCATAATACCTTGCTCTCTTAAATTGACTGAGAAGATTGGGAATTAAATCAATGATTCTCCCGGAAAAAGTTATAGAACGTTTCGAATAAAACAATTTTTATCTCGAAAAGGAAGCAAAAACGAGAAAAATTGTATTAAACTTCTTTGTTTGAAATATCTCAAAGAATAACCTCCTGAAATAATTAATGTCATTACTTTGGGTTAAATTTGTTTACGTATTCAAAGCCACCTGTACAAAATTACTCGACAATGTAAACGTTTCCTCAGCTAACGACTTCTTCTCATCTTATGTAAAGTATCTACTTATGCAAGCGAATTTGCTCACAAGTACATACACGGAGGATTTACTCGAATTTTTAAACTTATGTCTTAACTTATTTTCTCAATGTAGATTGTAGAATGACCATCCTTTCAAAATTAGTCCATAAAATGAAAACAAAGCAATGAGACGTCCTTCAGGAGGCCGAACTGCTTCGATCAGGTTCTGGGTTCGAAGAAACGTGAGGCTCATTGTTCGTGGGGCACTGCGGTTCCCAGCGGTCACGCATCGGCGATCGGGGCAAATTGCAAGGCTGCGGTAACGTATTGCCACGCGATGAATGCTTGATGGCCGAAGATTCAATATGTAGAGGAGAGCGGCGTATTATCAAGTTCAATTTAATAGCTTAATGAACCGTAACATTTTCATAAAGAAGCGAGCTTGTGGTTTAACCGGACTGGGGCTACCGGCTTCAAACATCTGGACCAGTCTTACATACAGGCAAGGCTCCTACAGTTGCAGGCGACATTATTAGGCCTATTATTATTATTATTATTATTATTATTACTACTATTATTATTATTATCATTATTATTATTATTATTACTATTATTATTACTATTATTATTACTATTATTATTATTATTATTACCAATATTATTATTATTGGTGGCCGGGTAGCTCAGTTGGTAGAGCAGCTGGCTACGGACTGGAAGGTCCGGGGTTCGATCCCAGGTGGTGACAGGATTTTTTTTCTCGTTGCCAAACTTTCAAAACGGCCCCAAGGTTCACTCAGCCTTCTATAAAATTGAGTACCGGGTCTTTCCCGGGGGTAAAAGGCGGTCAGAGCGTGGTGCCGACCACACCACCTCATTCTAGTGCCGAGGTCATGGAAAGCATGGGGCTCTACCTCCATGCCCCCCCAAGTGCCTCCATGGCATGTTACGGGGATACCTTTACCTTTACCTTTTAATATTATTATTATTATTATTATTATTATTATTATTATTATTACTATTATTACTACTACTACTATTATTATTATTAGTATTACTATTATTATTATTACTACTATTATTATTACTACTATCAATATTATTAGTATTATTGTTATTACTATTATTATTTTTATTACTATTATTATTATTAATACTACTACTACTACTACTACTACTACTACTACTACTACTACTACTATTATTATTATTATTACTATTATTATTATTATTACTATTACTATTATTATCACAATTATTACTATTACTATTATTATTATTACAATTATTATTTTATTACTATTATTATTACTATTATTATTATTATTATTATTATTTTATTACTATTATTATTATTATTTTATTACTATTATTATTATTATTATTATTATTATTATTTTATTACTATTATTATTACTATTATTATTATTATTATTATTATTATTATTATTTTATTACTATTATTATTATTATTTTATTACTATTATTATTATAATTATTATTTTATTACTATTATTATTATTATTATTATCATTATTATTATTATTATTAAAACGCATATGACTCGGTTAAGAGAGAAGTTTTATATAATATTCTTATTGAATCTGGTATTCCCAAGACACTAGTTCGATTAATTAAAATGTGTCTCAGTGAAACGTAGAGCAGAGTCCGTATGGGCCAATTTCCGTTGGATGCTTTTCCAATTCACTGCTGGCTAAAGCAAGGAGATGCACTATCACCTTTACTTTTTAACTTTGTTCTAGAATATGCCATTAGGAAAGTTCAGGATAACAGAGAGGGTTTGGAATTGAACGGGTTACATCAGCTTCTTGTCTAGGCGGATGACTTGAATATGTTAGCAGAAAATTCACAAACGATTAGGGAAAATACGGGAATTTTACGTGAAGCAAGTAAAGAGATAGGTTTGGAAGTAAATCCCGAAAAGACAAAGTATATGATTATGTCTCGTGACCAGAATATTGTACGAATTGGAAATACAAAAATTGGAAATTTATCCTTTGAAGAGTTGGAAAAATTCAAATATCTTGGAGCAACAGTAACAAATATAAATGATACTCGGGAGGAAATTAAATGCAGAATAAATATAAGAAAAGCGTTTTATTATTCGGTCATCCAGTCTGCTCTCAAAAAAAGTTGAAAGTAAGGATTTGTAAAACAGTTATATTACCGGTTATTCTGCATGGTTGTGAAACTTGAACTCTCACTTTGAGAGAGGAACGGAGATTAAGGGTGTTTGAGATTAGGAAAATATTTGCGGATAAGTGGGATGAAATTACAGGAGAATGGAGGAAGTTACACAACGCAGAACTGCACGCATTGTATTCTTCACCTGACATAATTAGGAACATTAAATCCAGACGTTTGAGATGTGCAGGGCATGTAGCACGTATGGGTGAATCCAGAAATGCATATAGAGAGTTAGTTGGGAGGCCGGAGGAAATAAGACCTTGGGGAGACCGAGACGTAGATGGGAGGATAATATTAAAATGGATTTGAGGGAGGTGGGATATGATGATAGGGACTGGATTAATCTTGCACAGGATAAGGACAGATGACGGGCTTATGTGAGGTCGGCAATAAACCTCCGGGTTCCTTAAAAGCCATAAGTAAGTAATTAAGTATTATTATTATTATTATTATTATTATTATTATTATTATTACTTATGTGTCACATAAGGACGCTATATAAATGGGAAGATCATTTACCTTCGTTGAAATTAATAATAGCGAGAAAGTATTTGGCGAGATCATACACAGAGTTTTCTACGAGATTGGTTACCAGACATTCGCTTTACAGTCTGTAAAACCTCGAAAATAAAATCCAACTATATGTAAAGATAATTAATTTTTTGGTCCTATGGGATTCTCTGTTACGGTTATTATTTTTTAATGACGGAGAAAAATTCTCTCTGACGCCCGGGATCGAACCCAGGACCCCTAGTCTTACGCACTGGGTGCTCTACCACTGAGCTACGCCGAAGCCCAATCCATAGCACCACAAAGGTAAAAAAACAAAGGAGAAATATTCGATGCGGCGCGTATAACTGGAGGTTCTGGGTTTGATCCCCGTCGTCGGAACGAATTTTTTCTTCGTCATTAACAAAAAATAAACCCCAACTAGGTAGCCTATCCCAGCTAGACTCGAAGGTTGTACATAAATAAACATGTAGTAAATAGTTGTATCCAATCGATTTACGTTTTCCATGTCAACAACACGTCTGCGTCTAAATTTGCATTGGTAGTGTAATTCGGGTAACTAACCTGGACCTTCGAAAATGATAAACATTTTACTAAAATCCTGAATAAGGTTAATTTTCTAGAACGCAAGAGAAAACTCTCGCATAAACAAATGACGTACTAATTCTAGTTCTTTTTTTTTTTTAAGAGGATATACGATTAGGCAGGTTGCCATGACAATTGCCCTCAGACTCCCCCCGCTTGCTCCTCTCCCATACTTCAGTGTCTTGAAAGAATACGTGTGTGAAATATAACTGTCGCATATCATTCCCTTCCATCTGCAATAAGTCACTTTTTTTTGCGTATAATTATGATAATAGCATGCAGAAACAGAATTCACTCCTGTGTCCGTTGCGGCGTGACGGATCGGAGTCCATGCTTGAGTGTGGTAAGTTTTTCCCATGAAATTACCATCAAGTAACGGACGACTTCAATACCACTTGTATCGCTCTTGCTATCTTAACAGGCAACCTCGCGTTTCTTTTTTTATTACAAGTGGATGAGTTGACAGCTGATATGATCGTTTTGAAGAACACTTCCAGAAGAACAATCAATGTCCTTCACTGGCGTAAATTTTCTTAACCAAGTGCATAATTTAAAAATAATTTTAGCAACTACGTGTATTCGTTACGTAAGACGACTGAGGACACAATAAATCAGCGACATTATTTTAATAAAAATCTTTCCACCATTGTCGTTCGTTTTATAAAATGCAGGGTCTCTCAACAGGTGAAACTTTTAACAACAAGACAACGGAATAATATATTACTAGTGGCTTGTGCAGCAAATGCTGCAAACTAAGTTCATTAGACGTTCAAATAAAAATTTTACAGATTTATTTTCAATGAGGGATACCACACATTTTGGAAGTCATTTGCTTCCATAATAATGAAACATAGGCTACTCCTTCTCGATAGCTTTTTAGGCCAAGTACTTTTTCTTGAACATATCCACCTTGGTTTTCGAGTTTCAACGCGAAAACGCAAGTAACAATGTCAGGACGATCGGTAGGTTTTTCATGTGGGAGTAAAGCAAAACCTATTTCAGGTTATTGTGGATTGTAGGTTTGTAGGCCTCTTATTTTATCAGTAAGTAATATCTTTTGGTCTTTCCTTAGGTCTCGAGCCAATACTGAAGAGAATGACGCCTATAAATATCTACACCACACTGCCATTAAGTATATAAAAAAGACCCAACCCCAACTTGATTAATAACTGTAAAAATATTTGATTTTTATTAGCATTATTATCTTAAATAAGTTTTGTAGCCGCCACTCAGTAAATTATAGAAAATATCAAGGTCTAATTTAAGATATTTTCTACATCTACTTATATAACCCCAAAACGTTCCACTTTCATATCATTAATATAGGATTAATATGTACCCATAATTAATGAAAAATAGTTACATCATGGCATTAACTATAATAATATTTCAATATTTCATTTCTAATGGTAATAATGTCACCAAAACAACCTCAAGTTTTGTAGATTTTAATATCCAATAAACAGCTTTACTCAGAAAATTACACACCTCAAAATCGGATCTGTAAATTAATTTTAGTAAGTCTTGAAGTTTTTAGTAACCAATTGAATTTGAACTCTAAATATGTCAGCAATCCTGCAATCGTGTAATAGCCTATTGTTTATTGTAGTGTGTCTTTTGTTTTATTCTGAAATGCAATAATTAGTTCTCAAAATTGACGAATGATGGATTTTGGAAAATAGGAAAATTATGTAAGAAAACTAACGCTTCACTGAAAGTTGGTATTTTTCTGAAAATCCTTGGATGCTAAGCTTCAAAATGACGGGTCATTCATTAAAATCCGTTCAGCCGTTTTCCCGTTATTTCCATTAATAGTTCAAATTATATATTATATAGAAGTTATTGACATGAAATATTTACTCTGACGTCACCCTTGGAAACCATGGAAACAGAAGTTTAAAATTGACTTCGTGTCTCGTAGTTTTCTGCACGGTCCGTCCCGCCCCATTATTTAATGACCTTCCTTAAACTCATAATCAAGGCAAATCCCAACTCATCTTGTACCAGAAACACTCCAATATTCTATCTCGTAGTGAAATTCAAGTAGGGATAATACAATAATAACACTCACCCTTCTCAAATAATGTTCAGAGGGTCTATCAGGCTATATTTTAATAGAGTGACCTCAAAGTCAATTTGCTAGTCTCCTGAATTGAGACAACATATCCTGCTTGTGGTTTTTCCACGGTTTTCCTAAGGCGCTAAGATAAATATTGGGATGAGCTCTGAAAGAAATGGTCAAGGTCCTACAACCCCCTCCCCACACAAGTTCCAGCATTTTTAAAATTAGATCCTTCGAAATATGAGCCATGGTTTTCGCATATTTTCTTCGGTACTTGTCTCTTACGAGGAACTCAATTTGCAGGCTTTTAAAATTTCTCGGTAGTTTCTGACCTGATTACGTTCATTTTCGACTTTCAAAATTGTCTGAAGTTCCTTCAGTGGAACGGCGAAAATAGCAGCGGGACAAGTGCCCAACAGGCTTGGAGCTTATATATTAAGTTTTTCTCATAAAAAAATTTCATTCCTAAGGACGCGTTTTCGCGTACCTTTCAAATGTTTCCCATCCCATTTTCCCATTGACATTTACGGAAATGTTTACACACCCCATTTTATCATTATTATCGAAGGAAAATTTTACACATCCCATTTTCCCATTGACATTTAAAATTTTACCCATTCCATTTTCCCCATTGATATTTGAAGGAAATATTTACACATTTCATTTTCCCATTGGCATTTAAAGAAATGTTTACACACCCCATTTTCCCATTTACATTGAAGGAAATTTTTACACATCCTATTTTTCCATTGATATCGAAGGATATTTTTACACATCCCATTTTCCTATTGACATTTAAAATTTTACCCATTCCATTTTCCCATTGATATTTGAAGGAAATATTTACGCATTCCATTTTCCCATTGGAATTTATGGAAAGTTTTACACATTCCATTTTCCTATTGACATTTGAAGAAAATATTTACAATTCCATTTTCCCATTGGCATTTAAGGAAATTTTTACACATCTCATTTTCCCATTGACATTGAAGGAAATTGTCACACATCCACTTTCCCATTGACATTGAAGAACACTTTTTCACATCCCATTTTCCCATTGACATTTATAATAATAATAATAATAATAATAATAATAACAATAATAATAATAATTTATTGCCAGAACAAAGATACATATTGATTTTTTATAAGAACTCTCTAGCACTCCCAGAAAAAGTTACATACTCGTGCTCATGGGGCAGGAAATATTTACACATCCCATTTTCCAATTGACATAGAAGGAAAATTTTTCACATCCCATTTTACCATTGGCATTGAAGTACATTTTTTCACATCCCATTTTACAATTGACATATAATAATAATAATAATAATAATAATAATAATAATAATAATAATAATAATAATAATAATAATAATACTTTATTGCCAGAACAAAGATACATATTAATTTTTTTATATAAGAACTCTCTAGCACCCCCAGAAAGAGTAAGTTACATACTCGTGCTCAGGGGGCAGGAAATATTTACACATCCCATTTTCCCATTGACAATGAAGGAAAATTTTCCACATCCCATTTTACCATTGACATTGAAGAACATTTTTCCACATCTCATTTTCTCATTGACATTTGTAGAAAATATTTACACACTCCATTTTCCCATTGGGATGTAAGGAAATTTTTCCACATCCCATTTTCCCATTGACATTGAAGAACATTTTTCCACATCTCATTTTCCCATTGATATTTGTAGAAAATATTTACGCACTCCATTTTCACATTGACATTGAAGGAAATTTTTACACAATAATTACACACACCTCCATGTCTACATATCACTAACCGAGTTGAAGATGAAGTCTTCAGTGAAATACCTGGAAGTCCCGATCACATATAACAGATTAATAAGCCTAATGCACTTTCAAGACAACAACTTTGATCAATTTCACTATGCTGCCATCTAGTGACTGCAAAAGAAGTCACGTTATAAACCTTATGGGATTGCATGGAGTAATAGCTTGCTGCAGTACATCCATCTAGCGGTCGTTACCAAAAAAATTAATTTTCAACAATGGAGATCCTGGTGGTTGCTATCTTTTATATGTTGCTATTTCATGACATGGGAATGGCGAATCTGATATGTGATCAAGGCTTGCAGTTACTCTAGACAAAAGACTTAAACTTCTCGAATATCTACGATTTATTAAAATAATCTCATTATATTACAGAGCAATAATATTTCCTACCTTAAATTTAATGTGGGCCGTGATTTAAATATAACGACAGGAATAACACTAAAATAATAAATATCTAAGAGCGCTACGACATACCTAATGCCTTCGTTCTAAATTTGTCCTACCTATTTTTCCTAGTATTTTTTTTTTTTGCTAAATTTATTAATATTCAATTTTTTCGGGAATTGTCTTCGAGATCTATCCTGATGTTTGACGAGCGGCCGTCATCTATACTAATAATAAATCTGTAGCCGAAATTTTTCTGGTAATTTTCGATTTTCCAAAAATAATTCGTCCTAACATATATAATCAACCACCCTGAAACTGAAAATCGTAATTTTTGAAAATTTTTTTTGTATTTCTGTCTGTATGTTTGTTACCTTTTCACGCGGTAATGGCTGAACCGATTTATATGAAAATTGGAATATAAATTAAGTTCGTTGTAACTTATATTTTAGGCTATATGGCATTAAATATACTTTATTTAAAACGGGAGTTATAAGGTGGCCTGAATTAAATAAATCGAAATATCTCACTTATTATTGATTTTTGTAAAAAATATTACATAACAAAAGTTTCTTTAAAAATGATTTCCAATAAGTTTTATTCTTTACAAAATTTTGATAGGACTGATATTTAATGAGATAAATGAGTTTTAAAAATTAAAATAACGCCATCTAAGATGGTGCAATGAATTAAGAACAAATGACTTCGTCTATAAGGGGCCTTGAACAACAACAATCGAAACAGGGGCCTTGGACATCAAAAATCGAAAGCTATTAAACATAGCCTACAGAGAATGTTTCTGCATTTGTATGAAGTAATATCAGAAGCTAAATTAACCGATTTGTATAATTAATTATTATTATTTCACCATTGGAAAGTGTAGTTTCTCTAGATGGACATAATACTATAATGTTATTACAGTAACGTCTGAGTAAATCGAGGACAGGTAAGATTAAAATAGCTTCTTATGCACAGAAAATATGATGGGCTATTTTGTACATTCGTTTTCTGCATTTCTTAAAATAATATTTATGTACACTCATTTCAATCTCAGAGAATTAACGAACAACGAGAGTGTATTGACTTAGTATGCAGTAATAGTACGTTAGCTTAGCAATCCATTATTTTATAATTCAAATTTTAACTATGGTCAATTGAAGCGTGTTAAAATACATAAAATATATATGTAATAAATGCAATGTAAAAAAAAAATTGGGTAATGAGCGAAGCAGATTATGTTGCGCTGTTGTAAAAGTTGTTCCCTGGATCAAACGTCCTATTTTAATTATGTAATTACTTTATATTTATTTCTAACAGGTGCAGCGGAGCGCACGGGTACGGCTAGTTCTCCATAAATTTAGGTGTGCTTACAATTATTAAACTCAAAATCTATTGTAAATTGTGTTATACATACACAGCGCGGACTGCTCTGAAAATACTTTATATAATATTGCCTAACCAACTTAAAAACTTGTATCTTTTCATAATAAAACGTAAATTTAAATACAGAGGAAATAAATGAACTGCTAGTTCACAGGGTCAAAGCTTCAGCAGCTGGGTACCTGGTTCTAATAAGTGCACTGATTTTATAATTAACATGGAGGTACGAGATAATTACACTATTACAAAATCTTTTCCATTTAAATAGTAAAGGTCAATGAACACGTACAAACTCTGAAAGTCAATAGTAATTAAGCTAAATACAAATAACACATTACTTGCAAATGAAATAAACCTGTCATATTTTTCATCGGTTATTTAATGAGACTATCAACTGCAAGATTTTTTATCGTCGGTGGAATTGATGATAGAATGAAATCTGACTAAATGATAATACTGATAACAGAAAATGAAATTTATGTGCTTCAGATTCCCCAATAATACAAAATTATACATCTTGATTACACAACTTTTAACACTGTATCACTTCGGAATATGCATGGTAAGACTTTCCTGTGTTAAATTTCAACTTACCTCGTTTACATGTTTCGACCTGTTTATGGGTCATCTTCAGACTTGGTCATTCCGAACAATGGTACACAGACTATTCAACATACCAATGAACAAACAAGATTACAACGAAGAGCTAAACAAAATCAAATATATAGCACATGAAAACGGATACAACCCTAACACAATAAACATAATACGTAAGACAAAACATAATCACAAAAAACATAAGAATACAACACAAACACAAGAACAGAAAAAATACATCACACTAACATACGAAAACAAAAACACACACAAAATTGCAACCTCATTCAAGAAATTAAATTACAACATCGTATACAGAACAAATAACACTCTACAAAAACATCTCAACACACAAACAAACAAATACAACCACACAGGCGTATACAAACTCAAATGTAACACCTGCAACAACTTCTACATAGGACAGACAGGCAGATCATTTCAAACACGTTACAAAGAACACATCACAGCCATAACAAAATTACAAAACACTTCCACATATATGCAGAACACATCACAAATGCTAACCACACCCACAGAGACATCAACACAGACATGGAAATACTACACATCCAACCAAAAAGCCAGAAACTAAACACACTAGAACAATATGAAATATACAGACACACAAAAACACACCCCAACGAAATTCTCAACACACAACTCAACTTCAAAACACACACACTCTTTGACTTTACACTATACCACAGGAACACACCCTCACAGGAAACAGAACAAGTGGCGCCAAGACCAACAACGACCAGTTCTGAAGATGACCCATAAATAGGTCGAAACATGTAAACGAGGCACGTTGAAATTGAACACAGGAAAGTCTTACCTTGCATATTCCGAAATATAAAATTCTTACGAATTCATACGTTAAATTTTGAAAAGAAGAAATTTGGATCTCATAACCACTGATTACCAGTGCCTTGCCAAGGAAACACAAAACAATATAACTTGAGAAAAAGAGAGAGCTGAAGATTTGTGGCTTGCTTATCTTTCTGGTGTGTCGCTACGGATGGCGGATCAAAGATGACATTATTTTCCTGATTGTATTACGGTTTGCGCATGCTCTGCTCAGTTCACGACTGCATTTTGTTCTAACGATAATCACGCCAGCAATCACGGCAGCAGTTCTGCCAACCATTCATTTCAGTTTTTTTCTGTTAGGTTGACCTTTTTTTCCCCCCCTTAGTGGAGCGTTATGCTTGACAATCCCGTCCATTAAACACAATTAAGAACGTTTTTGAGAGGTAAAAAGGAAATCGCAAGAAAAATATTTAGCTCTGCAATTATTTTTACTCCTTTCATATAACGTCATGCAAAACCAAAGCAGCACAAATTATCTCTTCAAAGATTCAAAGATAGAACCGACGTTGCCACTTCTACGATTGTATTATTAATATCATAGTTACATATACTTTATGTGTAAGCACCGAGATATGCAAGCCAGTGCATACGAAAACTATCCTATGTGTACTACTACATATTCCTGTCTTTATTTATTTATTTATTTACGTATTTATTTATCTAAATTCCTCTTCAAGGAACAACCACTCATATAAATTGAGGGAAAGAAGACAGAGGACGGACACTGGAAAGTTTTCTTTTCTCAATCGTATTATCAGGGAAATATAAAAATTGGAGATTTATCCTTCGAAGAGGTGGAAAAAATTCAAATATCTTGGAGCAACAGTAACAAATATAAATGACACTCGGGAGGAAATTAAACGCAGAATAAATATGGGAAATGCGTGTTATTATTCGGTTGAGAAGCTCTTATCATCCAGTCTGCTGTCAAAAAATCTGAAAGTTAGAATTTATAAAACAGTTATATTACCGGTTGTTGTGTATGGTTGTGAAACTTGGACTCTCACTCTGAGAGAGGAACATAGGTTAAGGGTGTTTGAGAATAGGGTGCTTAGGAAAATATTTGGGGCTAAGCGGGATGAAATTACAGGAGAATGGAGAAAGTTACACAACACAGAACTGCACGCATTGTATTCTTCACCTAACATAATTAGGAACTTAAAATCCAGACGTTTGAGATGGGCAAGGCATGTACCACGTATGGGCGAATTCAGAAATGCATATAGAATGTTAGTTGGGAGACCGGAGGGAAAAAGACCTTTAGGGAGGCCGAGACGTAGATGGGAGGATAATATTAAAATGGATTTGAGGGAGGTGGGGTGTGATGATAGAGACTGGATTAATCTTGCACAGAATAGGGACCGATGGCGGACTTATGTGAGGGCGGCAATGAATCTTCGGGTTCCTTAAAAGCCATTTGTAAGTAAGTACTATCAGGGACTGGAATGCTTTACCTGCATACTTACTAAAGGCTTTACCAATAACCAAAAATGTATTTAAAAATAGGCTTAAGGACTTTACTAATAGACGGTAGTATATTATACACACTATTTAAAGGGTGTAATTGATGTTTTGTTATTTGAAGTTTTGTATCAGTGAAGAAGTATGTTGTGTCAGTGAAGTGTGTTTGTATCAGTGAAGTTTTATAGTTTATAGTGGTAGGGCAAAGTATTTGAACAGTGAAATGTTTTTGAAGTGTTAGTGAAATCAGGATAGTGACAGTGAAATGTGTCGTAGTTCCAGTGCAGTGAGTGTGTTGACAGCGGGTACTTGTGCATGTATGAACATATCATACTCTTGGGTTTTAGTTCGAACTTAGGGTTAAGATACAAATTTCATTTACTTTAAATTGTATTTTAAGTGATCGTGCTTCATTTAATTTAGGACCATTCTTCTTAATGTTATGATACTATTGTTATTATTTATATTATTTATTATTATTAGTATTATTAATTCATTATTAATTATATTCATTATTAATTGTGTTTATTATTAATTGTCATTATTGAGTGTAATTAGTTACCACTTCCACCGGGTATATACCCATTTGCAGTGTGAATAAATGCATACATTATTTATTTATTTACTTACTAATTATTACTTATTTACTTATTTATTTACTTATTACTTACTTATTTACTTACTTATCAGTTATAATCTATTACTTATTTAGATATTTTTTTACTTATTATTTATTTATTTACTTATCCATTTACTTAATTATTTACTTATTACTTACTCATTAATGCATTAATTAATTAATCCATTAATGCATTAATTAATTTACTTACTTACATTTATTTATTTATTTATTTATTCATTCATTCGTTTATTTATTCATTCATTCGTTTATTTATTTATTTATTTATTTATTTATTTATTTATTTATTTATTTACTTACTTACCTACTTACCTACTTACCTACCTACCTACTTACCTACCTACCTACTTACTTACTTACTTACTTATTTATTTATTTATTTATTTATTTATTTATTTATTCATTCACTGTGGTAGACTTAAGGCCATGAGGTACGTACGAATTTATGTATAGGAATGTATAGCCCTACAATATCTAGATTGTTCAACGTTTGGATTTATAAGTTCATGCATACAAACGTATACAAACTGTTTCTCGCCAATTGAAGACTAGACACAAAAAAGTCTGTAAGTATCAATATCTTTGAAAATTAGTTTCTGCAAGAAAAACATCCTATGTCTCTGGCTCGATCTACTAAGAAAAATGATAAGTTTCACCGTAATTTTATTTAGGCCCTAGCTTCTCCCATAAATGTGCAAAACGTTTGATATTAGATTATTAATCCCACAAAAAAGCTCGGTTTGGCATTTAAGCCTTTTTTACAGCACACTTTCAGTGATTGTGTAGCCTTTGAAAAACACCGCCAAAAACCTACATACGTAAACACTATTCGTAAGATTTCTTCTTCGCTAGATACGTTTCAAAGAGGAAAATGTGTTATTGTACTGTGTATCTAACTTTTTTTTTTCGTTGTTGGTAACTCTATAGCATCTATTAGATGCTTTATGGCTGTGCTAACAGATGAAGTTACTTGTCAACAATGTGACGCTGAAACGTGTGTTCAGGTTACTGCCCAGAGACAGACCTGATGTATTTTTATATTTGTGATGATTGGTTAATTAATATTAACCCGGCACACTCACAATCACACTCACATTCATACAAATTTCCATACTCTAGACACCCAGGGAATTCCTCTTCTTCAAGAAAAATTCACCGAGAGCCGAGCCCGGGAATCGAATCCGGGACCTCCTGATCTGGAAGCCAGCATCCTGACCAACAGACCACGGAGGCAGTCTGTGTATCTAACTGTAGTTGAAAATACGTAGGCCTATTTTTCAATACAGTTCAGAGAACTCAATAATTGTGGCTGACAACGTGAAGTGCCTGCGGAATTGTGTTGCCGGCTTAGTGCAAACAATTAACAAGGAAACCCAACGTATTGCACGTAAAATACAACCTCGTGGCTCGGTAAAAATACCGATAACTTAGGTTTGATTCGGTCTTCAGTATCACGTTTGAATGGAACTCGATATTTTGAAGAATTTCTCTTATTGTGACATGGCAACACTGGAATGTCGCTTACATCAGATAAATTCTAGTCCATGCTGTTCTGTGTTGTTAAGTTGTAATTTCAGCAGCAAAATTTCACGTTTTTCCCCGAAAATTTCATAAAATAACCACGAATCCGGTCTGTTTTAACGATTGCTAACAGTTGTCTGTCACGTTTGTGTCCTACGATACAATCGCAGCGACTAGCAAACCACAACCAGATTATGTTTGCATTGCATGCAGCCTCATACCTCAAGCAATAGCTTAATCTCTTAGATCTCACTCATTGTCTTTAATTCCAAAACTTTTCCACTGTAAATTGCACGATTTTTTTTTCACAAGCTCTGTTAAGAAAGGGTAGACCCAAAATGAGAGTCACTATTTTTGAGTGATATTAAATTTGTCTTACTGCATTCCAGCAATTATCTGTAACACTTTTTAATTCTCTACGTGTGCCTCTTTTACTCGATCACATTTCTATGAAACGTTTGATGTGATTCGTATATATTCGATATGCAAAACATAAAACCTTAAACGTTTAGACATGAAAAGTGAGTTCTATACTTCCAAAACGTATGTTACCAAGAGAATTTTATTTTATTGGGTTATTTTACGACGCTGTATCAACATCTCAGGTTATTTAGCGTCTGAATGAAATGAAGGTGATAATGCCGGTGAAATGAGTCCGGGGTCCAGCACCGAAAGTTACCCAGCATTTGCTCCTTTTGGGTTGAGGGAAAACTCCGGAAAAAACCTCAACCAGGTAACTTGCCGCGACCAGGATTCGAACCCGGGCCACCTGATTTCGCGGCCAGACGCGCTGACCGTTACTCCACAGGTGTGGACTCCCCGAAAAATCCAAAAATTCTGATAAGTACATAATTAATCAATAAGTTTACACAATATACTGTCACAAAATAATGTTCCAAAAAAATTCTTCCCTCACTCAATTTCATTTATTCATTTCATTAATTTAGTATTCTGCCCAATGGCAGGTCTTTCACTGTAAATCCAGCATTCTCCAGTCTTTCCTATTTCTGTCTTCCTCTTCGTTTCCTCATACGATCCATATATCTTAATGTTGTCTATCTGATATCTTCTTCTACCCCCAACTCTACTCCCGTTCACCATTCCTTCCAGTGCATCCTTCAGTAAACAGTTTCTTCTCAGCCAGTGACCCCAACCAATCCCTTTTCCTCCTCCTGATCAGTTTCAGCATCATTCTTTCTCCACCCACTCTTTCCAAAACAGCTTCATTTGTCTGTCCACTTCATACGTTCCATTCTTCTCCATATCCACATTTCAAATGCTTCTATTCGCTTCTCTTCACTTCGTCGTAATATCCATGTTTCTGCCCCATACAATGCTACACTCCATACGAAGCACTTCACTAGTCTCTTCCTTAGTTCTTTTTCCAGAAGTTCGCAGAAGATGCTCCTTTTTCTATTAAATCTTCCTTGTCCATTGCTATCCTTCTTCTGACTTCCTGGCAGCAGCTCATGTTGCTGCTTATAGTACACCCCAAGTATTTGAAGCTGTCCACTTGCTCTACTGCCTCATTTAGAATTTGCAAGTTTAACTCCTGTATTTTGTCTTCCTATGACCATATTCTTCGTCTCATTTGCATTTATCTTCATCCCATACTGCTCACAGCTGTCATTTAGCTCCAGTAGCATATCCCTTAGTATCATCTTCTTTTCTGCTAACAATGCCATATCATCAGCAAATCTTATGTACTTTATTCTTCTTCCTCCTACTATCACTCCTCCCATGTCCTGAAAACAGTTCTTTACTAAATCTTCCAAGTATATGTTGAACAGGGTTGATGATAAAAGACATCCTTTACGTATCTACTCTCCCTATTTCACTTCCTTCTGACATTTTTTCTCCTATCCTGACTTTGACTCGTTGTTTCATATAAAGATTACTGAACAGTCTTCTTCTTTAAGAATATATATCATTAATAAGATACATTAAAGTTGATATATTACAGTTATATGAACACTAATAAATACAATAATAGTACATTATGCAACGAGCCTATAATGAAGGTAATTAAGAAGTGAGCATGGATATTTATGAAACGAGCGCAAGCGAGTTTCATAATTTTCACACGAACTTCTTAATTACCATTATAGGCGAGTTTCATACGACTTTTTATGCTCGACCACATTTCTAATTTCTCGACCATATTATTAATTTTATTGTATCTGACCTGGAGCAATGTCCCGTATGTTGTGAGATGTGCGCAGACGCGAAATTATTGATTTTTTTCGAGGAACAGATGTCCACATTGACCTTGCTAGGCCATAAGAACCTACAGAGATAACATTGAAATTAAATTAGACATTGAAAAACGAGATGACAAATTGTATTTATTTGAATATTATTTACAATTAACGCTAATTATTATAGTAACAGAACATAACCTTCTGCGACAGTGTTGGATTTCCAGCCTCCGTGACTTTTCGCCAATTCTCTTTCGATTGCATATCCGAGAATAATCGATACTTGCGGTTTTATAACGGTAGAAAGCTGACCTGTCATTGGCTGAACAGTTGTAACCTGAGTCGTCATTGGCTGAAAGAACCGCGTTGTTGCTTGGCTTAAAGGAGACTCGCGGTTCGATCACCTGAACCATCCGTCGTGGTAAATAGTCACTGAAGATGGAGGAGCATCTCCGAAACATGTCTGACTATAACTAATGTCTTTAATAATTTTATGCTCGACCATGCCGAAATGTAGTAATTATATACCTGGTAGCAGTCCTTTAATGCATGTCATTAAAGTACACCTACTCATTAAAGGTCAGGTCTTTCAGCCAATGAAGACTCAGGTTACAACTGTTCAGCCAATGACAGGTCAGCTTTCTACCGTTATAAGACCGCAAGTATCGATTATTCTCGGATATGCAATCGAAAAGAATATTAGCGAAAAGCCACGGAGGGTGGAAATCCAATACTGTCGCAGAAGGTTATGTTCTGTTACTATAATAATTAGCGTTAATTGTAAATAATATTCAAATAAATTCAATTTGTCATCTCGTTTTTCAATGTCGAATTCAATAATCAAGGTTATACTAAGTTTAACGGGATTACACAAGGTCAATGACATTATTGTTCCTCGGAAAAAAATCAATACTTTCGCGCCTGCGTACATCTCACAATTCACGACCTAGAAAAAGGTCACTTCCGATCTTGTCAGATACAAATAATTTCAAGATAGAAATATGGTCGAGCATAAAAAGTCGTATGAAACTCGCCTATAATGGTAATTAAGAAGCTCGTATGAAAATTATGAAACTCGCTTGCGCTCGTATCATAAACATCCATACTCGCTTCTTAATTACTACCATTATAGGCTCGTTGCATAATGTACTATTATTGTATTTGTTATTGTTCATATAACTGTAATACTTTAATGTATCTTATCAAATCTATGAACACTGTATAATTGACCTAACATGTGTGTTTTACCTTTAAATATATATCATTAATATTTCTAACGTTGAGGAATAACAGTGTATATTCAAGAACTTATCGCAAAAATTTTCACTATTCTCGAAAACGCGATAATGATAAACGTTTCAATAGTTCAGCTTCTAACTGTAAACTAACACATTCCCTCGAGAGTATCAGTGCGTAGTAAATTGGAAGGCTTCCGCTAGAATACAACAAGTATCAGGTAGTAGGCTGTATCATACTATTTCATATTTTGTAACACTTCCTCTATACCTTTCAAATCGGTCCAAATTGTTTTACTCGATCCTTACGCCGCTGTTGCTCCAAGTGCGAGTGTCTCTTCGGCAACGATGGGTGTAACTGCTGATAGAGAGAAACTGGTGGAGGTGTCGGTACAGGAGCAGGAGCAGGCAACTGAAGAAAGGTGGAGGGTGAGGCGAAGAAGAACGGTTTTAATCTCATTAACTAATTATTTACAGAATGACGAGCTCTTAATTGCAATACTTCGCAGTTTAGACTGATGAGGTAGGTATAGACCGACATCCAGCAGACAATGGCATCGTGTCGATTGTCACTCTAAGTGCCTTCCTATTCTGCAGTAGATTTGTTAATTTGTACTTGAAAGCGGTTCGAAGAATGAGGGCCACCTTACGGAGTGACGTTCCGGGAATCCTTTCTCTGGAGACATGCAACCTCTGCATCTTTCAATTCCCCCTGGACTGCTCCCACAAATACCTCTGACTACAAGTATATTATTATTATTACTATTACTGTTAATTTTAATATTATTATTATTATTATTATTATTATTATTATTATTATTATTATTATTATTATTATTATTTTAGTGTTGTGGGATTTAATCGATTAATCGATCAATTTCTGTTGTGAGATTAATCGATCAAAAACATTTAATCGAATAATCGAGTCGATTACAATTAATCGGTTGTAGTTGATATTAATTATTATTTTGTTAATACAAACTCATACTAAATATTCCGACAATATTCCTCTCTCGGAAATTGCTTACTTAAAAGCACAAGAGTACTGTTATTTTCTATTATAAACCAGGTAGAGTAGAGAAAATCTTTGCACAAACACTTCAGAAAGAGATGGAGATATGAGGACAGTGACCTAGTCTACCTCTATTGAAAGCTGAAACACAATGCGAAACCCTTATTAACTTTTATGGTTTTCCACCTTGTTGTCAGTTCATCTTCCTAGCATATGAAATACATACATTTCTTGGATTCGTTCCCCTCGTCCCTTTTAAAATAGCCATGTCTACACTGTACATACAAGTGAGAGCGTACCTACTTTCTTCTCTTACTAAAATCTGGTAATACGATTACAATAGGGGCCAGTCTTCTGTTTATACTGCTGTAGTTTTGCAGTTGCAGTTTCTGTACTGAGTTTGTATATGAAGGTTGTGTGTTTAGTTCGACAAAGAAAAAAAATCAGTTTTCTCTGGTCCGTGAAAAGTGTGAACTCCATTATGTCATATGAGAATTTGAGGGGTAAACTCGGTGAAACGTTTGGATTTAAATTGAACGATCGTGGAGAAGTGCTTGACAGAAAGAAAGTTTTTTGGGTTTAGTGATGCAGGGAACATTGTTACTAAATGTAGAGAGGCACTTAATTCGGAGCATGTGAATGCACTCTAAAATCATGAATGAAGCAGTATTAACTAGGTGAGTCTTCATACTTTTTGTTATTTATGTTTGTCTCAAAAATTCCCGCAGAAATTGACACAATAAATTATAAGCCTCATAATAAATATGTTATTAAGTAATTAAAATAGTTGTTTTGTAATATAACGATACAATATATACAGATATACAACATTTAATACTTATGCTTATCACCGAACACGATTTAAATTTAACAATAATAATTGTATATTATAGTACCTATTGAAACATTTTTTTCAAATCGACCAAAACTCTATTAATCTAACGATTAATCGATTAAATTCAAATAGTTAATTGATTAAATATTATATAGATCAAGAGCATTAATTATTATTATTATTATTATTATTATTATTATTATTATTTACTTACTCATGACTTTTAAGGAACCCGGAGGTTCATTGCCGCCCTCACATAAGCCCGCCATTGGTCCCTATCCTGAGCAAGATTAATCCAGTCTCTATCATCATATCCCACTTCCATCAAATCCATTTTAATATTATCCTCCCATCTACGTCTCGGCCTCTCCGAAGGTCTTTATCCCTCCGGCCTCCCAACTAACACTCTATATGCATTTCTGAATTCGTCCATACGTGCTACATGCCCTGCCCATCTCAAACGTCTGGATTTAATGTTCCTAATTATGTCAGGTGAAGAATACAATGCGTGCAGTTTTGCGTTGTGTAACTTTCTCCATTCTCCTGTAACTTCATTCCTCTTAGCCCCAAATACTTTCCTAAGAACCTTATTCTCAAACACTCTTAATCTCTGTTCCTCTCTCAAAGTGAGAGTCCAAGTTTCACAACCATACAGAACAACCGGTAATATAACTGTTTTATAAATTCTAACTTTCAGATTTTTTTACAGCAGACTAGATGACAAAAGCTTCTCAACCGAATAACAGGCATTTCCCATAGTTATTCTGTGTTTAATTTCCTCCCGAGTATCATTTATATTTGTTACTGTTGCTCCAAGGTATTGAATTTTTCCACCTCTTCAAAAGATAAATTTCCAATTTTTATATTGCCACTTCGTACAATATTCTGGTCACGAGACATAATCATATCCTTTGTCTTTTCGGGATTTACTTCCAAACCTATCGCTTTACTTCCTTCAAGTAAAATTCCCGTGTTTTCCCTAATCGTTTGTGGATTTTCTCGTAACATATTCACGTCATCCTCATAGATGACAAGCTGATGTAACCCGTTCAATCTCAACATTATACTAAAAAATGTTATGATTCAGTCATTTGTAGGTTATATAACACTGTGACAGTTTACATTACATACATCACTTTTGAGGTTGAATTCTGTCTTCGGATAGTTGACTAAACAACAAAAGAGCTATGATAATCACACTAGCTACTTTTTTTTAAACTTTAAATACGTTTAATAAACTCCTAGCTCAAAATGTATTATGTATAGTTAAGTTTGAATCTTTTATATGTTAATATGAGAAAAGCATCCAGAACACATCGAAAAATTCTGAATCTACGGTACATACGCTATTCCCCATTAGCAAAATCCTTAGCATTATGAATAACATCTTTAGGCTAAACGCTAATTAAGATTTTTTTTCTTTTTGTTACAGACAAAATGGAGGAGCTTATGTTTTCAACCGCTCACAACAAGCTATTGAAAAGGAAGTGGTGAAATCATATCTACTGTGAAGCAAATGTTGTGTATAAAGTTGCATCATTTCATTAAATATTAACAATAAAGCTTTTTGTTAATTATTTTATGTCTATAACAATAATTAACACATTTTAAGTGTATTACAGACAAGCTAATTATAAATGTAATAATATTATTAAAATTGGTTAATTTTAAGCAACATGTCCGTAATAGATATACAATTATACAGGAAATATACACACACTTCAACAAGCATTGTTCAAACACTGAATTATAGTCACACAGCAAGAACAAAGAAACAAAGCATGAAACTGCAGAAATGATCAGATTCGGGAATAATCAATCAATGGCTATATTGATTACTAACTTGATCACCGACTTTTTCGTCAAGTGAACAGGGTTCGTTACTAGACGCATTCCATAGCAATTCTGCTGTTCAAACCAAATCTTTACGTAGATTCTTCGCCCAACGGTGCATAGTACTGTGGAATCCTGGCCACCAAGTCACTGAATTGAGTTCGCTCCTTATATAATGGCAGTTGACTTATTATACTACTAGGTTCAAAAAGTTCCCGGAATTTTACTACCATTTTTCGTATTAATATATAACAAGGGATATTATACATTTGTTTTGTTGGTAACATTCATGATGTCATTTCCTTAAAGTTTGTTGATAATGGCGATTGTTGGTTTTGAGTTGTAGGCAATTGTTTATCATAGTGTTTTGTTTGTTCATCGCATTTTGTAATTATGTCCACAGAGCAAAGTACAAACATCAAGTTCTGTGTTTTGTTACACAAAACTCCTGCAGAGACATTAAGATTGTTGGAAGAAGCATATGGCGAAGCAGCAATGAAAAAAACTCAAGTGTATGCCTGGCATAAACGCTTTTCTGGTGGCCGCGATAGCATCAAAGATGATGTACGCAGCGGCCGACCAACAACTGCAACAAATGAAGCAATCGCTCAGCGTGTGCATAATGTTGTGAGGGACGACCGACGTAAAACCATAAAAGATATAGCAGCAGAGGTCGGAATATCAGTCGGAAGTGTACACAATGTTCTTCACAAGCATCTCAACATGCATTACGTGTCTCAGAAGTTAGTTCCGAAAATGTTGTCGGCAGAACAGAAAGAAACAAGAATGACTCTTGCTGGGGACATGATCAGTATGGCTGATGAAGATGGTGATTTCTTAAACAAAATTATTGCTGGTGATGAAACTTGGTGCTACTTGTACGACCCAGTCCCTAAATGACAGTCATCTTAGTGGAAATCGAAAACATCTCCTCGGAAGCAAAAATTTCCTAGGGACACTTCCAAAGGCAAAGTTATGTTGGAAGTTTTCTTCGACTCTCAGGGTCTCAACCTCCATGAGTTCATTCCAGAAGGTCGTACTGTAACGAAAGAATTGTACGTAGAAATCCTCCGTCGCCTCCGGGACGCAGTGAGAAGGAAAAATCCAGAAAAGTGGGTAGAAAACAACTGGTTCTCTATGCATGACAATGCACCTGCTCATCGCGCAATTATTGTAAAGAATTTTCTTGCCAGGCACAACATAACTGCTTTGGATCACCCACCATACTCTCCTGATCTCTCACCACCTGATTACTTTCTGTTTCTCCGTCTGAAAAGTCATCTGAAAGGACGGAGATTCAATGCTGAAGAGGTTATCGCAAACGCGACGAGAGCACTAAGACGGGTTTCACAAAATGGCTTCCAGGCCTGCTTCCAGGAACTCTACACGCGTTGGCAAAAGTGTGTTGTTGCGGAAGGCAACTATTTTGAAGGGAATGCTGTAGAATAGTGTTTAAGGTACGTTGTTTCTATGATGCTAGCAAATTCCGGGAACTTTTTGAACCTAGTATGTATATCGCCTCTAATAATCATTGTTACCATAACAGATATATTCTGTACGACCAAAAATTAACCTTTACGTAGATTCTTCGCCCAACGGTGCATAATACTGTGTAATCCCGGCCACCAAGTCACTCAATTGAGTGCGCTCATTGTATAATGGCAGTTGACTTAACACATGTCGAACTTGGAGTAAGGGCACAAAGGGAAAAACACTAAGGAAAGGGATTCGATTCGTGTTGTGGATTGAACTTCGGTGTAGCGCAGTGGTTAGAGCACTTGGCACGTAGAACCAAGGACCCGGGTTCGATCCCAGGCGCAGGAACAAATTTTTCTCCTCTAATAACCATCGAAATAAACTTTTCTCATTAATTTATACACAATTTTTTTTAGCTTGTATCAAACATAGAATAATGAGATTTTTACCATGTGTAACTTACTTATTCTTTATTTTAAAGGCAAAGATATCCCTTTCAGCCAGTATTCTGAAAAGGGAAAATCTTAAACTGAACATTTCTGTTTTTAATTTGCAATATTTTATCAAAACAATAATCCGAGCAGATTGAGAAGAACAATGCTAGAATAAGAGAAATTATACAGGTGAGCAGAAATATTTTAGAGACATAGAAGGAAAACGTTTGATATGATATAGACATTTAAGGCGTTAGGTACAGTTTACAGCAGTAACATTTTTGGAAATATTCAACATTTTTTTCCTCTATTACTGTATCTTGTGCAATAATGAAAATTGGTATCTGTAAAACACTGTCTTTCTGCTATATGAAAAAAAAAAAATATTTTTACGATTTAATTTTTATTTTGTTCAAAATTCAAAATCGTGGCAGTTCACTGTGCAGTTTCCCTCATAAGTAATAAACTTGTTAACTGTTTCATGTTCTCTCGCTTTTATTTTATTACTGAAACTCATGTTTACAATATCATGCTCTTTCAACTACATTCAACAACATTTTTAATATGCAATATTATTTTTTATTTTGTGTTATAAGAGAATACTGATATTTGACCAGTTTTTAAAATGAATTTATTTTTATCCGACAATTTATTAAAGATAGAGAAGTGATTTTGAATAATATTGTAGATATATCATATATAAATTCACACAAAAAATTCATCACAGAAAGTTGGATAGTTTTTGAGTTTTGAGAGAAACGCTTCATCACTGCACAGTGAACTGCCACCATTTTCAATTTTGAAAAAAAAAAAACATATATAAGTAATTTTTTTAAATCGTAAAATTACTTTTTTCATATAGCACAAGGACAGTGTTTTACACATACTAATTTTCATTATTGTACAAGACACAGTAATGGAGGGGGGAAAAAATGTTGAATATTTTCAAAATTTGACTGCTGTAAGCTGTACCTAACCCCTTAATATGAATGTCAGAGAAGAGAATACCAAGGAAGATACTGAATTAGAAAGCATAAGTGAACTCATCACTAAACGCTATATGAGGGAAGAGGATGTTTAAATTTCAATTGTTTTTCCTAATTGGTGGACAATTTTCATTGTTTGTATATAGAAATATCATTATTGTAACAACTTATTCGAGATTACTTTATGAAAAAATCCGAAATTTTGAAAAAAAAAATCATAATACAATAATTCCATAAAATGGATTTTTATTTTAGTAGGTTATTTTACGACGCTTTATCAACAGCTTAGGTTATTTAGCGTCTGAATGAGAGGAAAGTGATAATGTCGGTGAAATGAGTCCCGGGTCCAGCACCGAAAGTTACCCAGCATTTGTTCATATTGGGTTGAGGGAAAACTCCGGAAAGAACCTCAACCAGGTAACTTGCCCCGACCGGGTATCGAACCCGGGTCACCTGGTTTCGCAGCCAGACGTGCTAACTATTACTCCACAGGTGTGGACCATAAAATGGATAACTTAGGTATATTTCAGTCACTTTTAAAGATAACTTCAATTCTTATATATTATATTTTATTCCTAAAATCTCGTTCTTTAAAATATATTAAGCATATTTTTTATATTGTGCTTTGAAAATTTTAGGGTAAAGGATTAAATTCTACGAATGATGTTTAGTACTTTTCTAGAAATATTGAGACTTTTTTTAAAATGCAACAAAATAATTATTTTTGAGTACAGACAAAAGTTTCTTAGTAGCCTAGAGATTATGTATACCAAATATCAAATATGTAGGATTAATAGTTCAGAAGATATTATACGATTTTCTCTACGGAATAAAGCACAAAATAGCTTACGGGGATTTGCGATTAACCGTTTGTGTGTAACAGAGCTTTAAAAATGGCGTCACAGCAGCTCACAAGACACAAATGCGAATTAAATAATTTCATGTAATGTATCATTCATATATCGAAAAGAAATTCTATGGAAAAATATATTAAAAAAAAAATAAAGTTACGGAAATTTTCAATTGAAGTTTAGTGATAATTTTAAAATCGTCTGAACCCGAGCTTTAACAATGACGTAAGAGCACCTGACAAAGATAATAATGCGCATTAAATTTTAGGTAATATATTTTTTACACGTAAACATTATTTTAAACCCTGTGCACCAGAGCTTAAAAATGGTGCTACAATAGCCGATAATGTTATAAATGAGGGTTAAATTTTGTGTATGTATTTCTCAGAAATAAAAGAAAAAAGATATTTGAAAATTTATTGGTTTCTCGACATATTTAACCATCTTCTCTCTTTAAAACTCCTCGTCATTGTAAAATAACACTTTATCGTTAAGTAACCATGGCATCGAAGATCGAAAAAAAAGCTTAGGGAATTATTCTTTCATTCAGTGCTTTGTAACAATTCTATTGTGTTTTATTGAAATTATTTAATATTCTAAGACTCTACTTTGACTTTACCGACCAGTATGAGAAAGTACATGTGTAATTTTATTGCACCAATTATTTATTAATGCGCAGGAATGGCGTAGGCACTTTCAATCTGAACAGTTTCAGATGACTTGAATCAGAATCGCATTAAACGTCTGTTTCTTAAACACCCGACAAGTCGTCGAGAGGAGCAGCAGGATAAAGAGGAGAGGCGCAGATAAGAAGAGGACGATGACGAGGGGATAAGAAGAAGATGACAATTTGGTGCGATTTCGACACCTTGTCTCACACACGAGGCTTGCCTACGTAGCAAATCGTCAGGCGTCCTTCCTCCAGTACTGACAGCAGCTTCCTAAACTCTGTTAATAACGAGAACAATGCAGGGCCGCCACCACACGGGCCAGTGGCGGACTGGCTCTACAATCTGTGTTGCCTACAGCTAAATGCAGATGGTACAATATTATCCAGGCGTCAGTTTCTACAGAAGGGAGCTGTAACTTATTTACTTATGGCTTTTAAGAAACCACGAGGTTCATTGCCGTCCTCAAATAAGCCCGCCATCGGTCCCTATCCTGAGAAAGATTAATCCAGTCTCTATCATATCCCATCTCCCTCAAATCCATTTTAAAATTATCCTCCCATCTACTGTACATCTCGACATCCCCAAAGGTCTTTTTCCCTCCGGCCTCCCAACTAACACTCTATATGCATTCCTTGATTTACCCATACATGGTACATGCCTATCTCAAACGTCTGGATTTAATGTTCCTAATTATGTCAGGTGAAGAATACAATGCGTGCAGTTCTGCATTATGTAAATTTCTCCATTCTCCTGTAACTTCATCCCTCTATACCCAAATAATTTCCTAAGCACCTTATTCTCAAACGCTCTTAACCTCTGTTCCTCTCTCAAAGTGAGAGTCCAAGATTCACAACCATAAAGAACAACCGTTATATAACTGTTTTATAAATCCTAACTTCAGATTTTTTGACAGCAGACTAGAAGACAAAAGCGTCTCAACCGAATAATAACACGCATTTCCCATATTTATTCTGCATTTAATTTCCTCCCGACTATCATTTATATTTGTTACTGTTGCTCCCAGGTATTTGAATTTTTCCACCTCTTCAAACGATAAATTTTCAATTTATATATTTACATTTCGGACAATATTCTAGTCACGAGACATAATCATATACTTTGTCTTTCCGGAATTCACTTCCAAGCCTATTTCTTTACTAGCTTGAAGTAAATTTCCCGTGTTTTCTCTAATCGTTTCCGGATTTTCCCCTAACATATTCACGTCATCCATATAACCAAGCAGCTGATGTAACCCGTTCAATTCCAAAACCTCTCAGTTATCCTGTACTTTCCTAATAGCATATTCTAGAGCTAAGTTAAAAAGTAAAGGTGATAGTGCATCTCCTTGCTTTAGTCCGCAGTGAATTGGAAAATCATCCGACAGAAACTGACCTATACGGACACTGCTGTACGTTTCACTGAGGCAAATTTTAATTAATCGAACCTAATTCAATAAGAATATCATATAGGCCTAAAACTTCTCTCTTAAACGAGTCATACGACTGTTTGAAATCTATGAATAACTGATGTAAGGTAAAGTTGCCGTGATTTTTTTTTTTTTAAATTGAATGTCAGTGAAAGCTTTGCCGTTCGACTATAGCCACAGCCATCTTTCTCGAAAGAGTGCATATTTCACCTACTTTTAAGACATCGGTGAAGTTCCTAGCAAGATACTCAATCCCGTGACATTCAGTAAATAAACGTATCACGGCATTAGGCGCATGACGGAATTAGGTAACTTTACCCTATTGTACCCTTATACTCATATTTTTTCTTCAATATTTGTCGAATACAAAAAAAAAATCTGATCAATAGTCGATCTATTACGCCTAAAACCGCACTGATGATTCCTATTAATAATAATAATAATAATAATAATAATAATAATAATAATAATAATGTTCACCATTTCATCCAAATCGTCAGAACCATAAACAAATTCCTTCAATTTTTCATCATATTGTCCACACCTGTGGAGTAACGGTCAGTGCGTCTGGCTGCGAAACCAGGTGGCCTGGGTTCGAATCCCGGTCGGGGCAAGTTACCTGATTGAGGTTTTTTCCGGGGTTTTCCCTCAACCCAATACGAGCAAATGCTGGGTAACTTTCGGTGCTGGACCCCGGACTCATTTCACCGGCATTATCACCTTCATATCATTCAGACGCTAAATAACCTAGATGTTGATACAGCGTCGTAAAATAACCCAATAAAAAAATTAATCATATTATTGTTCTATATTTTCATCTAATTGGTGTCTTTAGTCAATTTATTTGTAATGTTTATCGGCATTATATTTATCAAATTTCCTTCATTAATACAATATTTATCATCGAATCGTAAAATTAATCACAATAGTTATCTTCATTGTTAAATGTACCGTGATAATATTTATATTCGTCACAAAATGCATCAAAATTTTCATCTCCATAACCAGAATCACCAAAATCTTCTTCTCATTCAACAAATTGGTCATAACATTAATCTCCATCGTCAAATGCATTATTCATCATCGTTACATTCTCCAAAATCTTCATCTTCATCATGAAATACATCAAAATCTTCATCTTATATCATTAAATTAACCACATTATATATCTTTAATCCAGAAGCACAACTGATTGTGGAGTGCTAAAGGAGTTTGGGCTTCAAGACGAAGCAAGTCATATTAAAGTTAGGGTGATAAAATACTGGTTAAAAATTATATTTGAAAACCAGTCGCTTTTATGGTCGATTTGCTACAAAGTTCAACAAAGAGAGGGGTAGAAAAAAAGGTGGGTTTATAAACTGCAGAGAGGGCTGCATCATATAGGAATGGGATGGGTGTGGGAGAAAGGAGAGAATAACAGGAGGAATATATGGCGTAATGTGGAGATGAGTTTAATTGATATCGAGAGGCAAGAGATTGAGCTCCAATGTTCGGAAAAGTCCTCACTACATTTACAATCAGATCTCATGCTTAACGGGGGAGGTGTGACTACATAAATTCTTATAACAATGACAGCAGTGCAGGCTAAGATTGGGGGCATGGAAGGGTAATAAAATTATCAACGAAGAAGAGCGCCTTTGTCCACTGTGCAGAGAAAAGGACTCCTGGACACATATTTTATTGCAGTGTGTCGAATTGGAATATATCCGGAAAAATATGTACCAGCCTCGATGCTAAGTCAGAATAGGAGTTCGCTTGCATGTTTTGACCTCATGGGGAATAGAGAATACGAACAAAAGACTGGATTGTTCCTCTTGAAGGCGAGACAGATTAGAACTTCAGCTGTTGAAGTTTGTGATGCGAACTGACGAAGATATACTCAATTATACACTTTTATGCCTTTTTAGGTTAGGATATATTATATAAAGTGTTTTATTTGTGCCATTTTTATTTTAATCTGTGTGTTCTTTTGGAGAGTGGTTGGATCTGACTATAGGTGAGGGGGGGGGGATGAAACATACAAAGTAGGACTTATTTTAGGTACAAAGCACGTACGGTCAGAAGACCCGTGCATTGGATTTAAGAGAAAATTCTGTTAATATAGTACATCTGTATGTGTAATATTGCTCAATAAAGCCATCTCTTTAATCAAATTTATCAAAATCATCTCCATGTGGTGAAGTATGTGGTCATTTAGCGTCCAAAATACCACTATTGCATTACAAATTAGTCGTAAGTACCTGTTCCAAGATACCGCTGTGCACCTGTGTAGTTACATATGGTACTGTTATTTCGGAATTGTTATTTGGAATGTAGTATTTTCAAGAAACTGAAACAGTTGGAGCAGTTACAAGAAAATAACTTTTCCCGTCTCTACTTTTTTATTAATCTGAAATCTTCTATAATAGCTTTCACTTGTATCAACGCGTACTGACTTTCAAGATGATGAAATTAGAATTCTTGTAAGAAATCAGCAAGCAACTGAAGCATGCAGGCCGAGGCAATAAATCAATCCGCAATTTCAGTGCAACACACTATTAATGGGGCGATAACTCAGGTTTATACAGAGAGAAGCCAGCCAGCTCGTGCATCCATTAAATGGTATGGATGAGTTGGCATATTTACGGAGCGTGGTAATTAAATTATGGTATCATGAAGGACAAGAAAAATGTCTTGTGTACTACTCATCTGCGAGCTCACCGTCCGTCCTATATAAGTTATATAAGCCTTCAGAATCTGGATCTGATATTCATTATGTAACCATTATGACACTGCTGAAGGTTTAAGAAGTTTGTCAGTATTGACATTGGTTAATGGAACCCAGATAAAATGAACTAGTTAGTGAATCAGTCAGTGTCAGTCAATAAGAGCCAATCAATTAGTAAATGATTCAGAGAGAGTCACTAAGAAGCCCAGTTAGTCAATGAACCAGTCAATAAGATCCAGTCACTGATTCAGTAAATCAGTGAGTTCGTAAGACAGACAGTCAGACAGCCAGCGAACCAATTAGTTAATACGCCAATGAGCGAATCAACCAGTTAATAAGTCAGTGAGTCAGTAAGCTATTTTTAATAAAGTGAGTCAGTAAGCCAGTTCATTAGTCTGTGAGTCAGAAAGCCATTTTAAGTCAGTGAGTCAGCAAGCCAGTTAATAAGTCAGTGAATCAGCAAGCCATTTTTAAGTCAGTGAGTCAGCAAGCCAGTTAATAAGTCAGTGAGTCAGCAAGCCAGTTAATAAGTCACTGAATCAGTAAGCTATTTTTAAGTCAGTGAGTCAGTAAGCAAGTTCATAAGTCAGTGAATCAGCAAGCCATTTTAAGTCAGTGAGTCAGCAAGCCAGTTAATAAGTCAGTGAGTCAGCAAGCCAGTTAATAAGTCATTGAATCAGTAAGCTATTTTTAAGTCAGTGAGTCAGTAAGCAAGTTCATAAGTTAGTGAGTCACCAAGCCTTTTTTAAGTCAGTGAGTCTGCAAGCCAGTTAATAAGTCAATGAGTCAGCAAGCCATTTTTAGGTCAGTGAGTCAGCAAGCCAGTTAATAGGTCAGTGAGTCAGCAAGCCATTTTTAAGTCAGGGAATCAGCAAGCCAGTTAATAGGTCTGTGAGTCAGTAAGCTATTTTAAGTCATTGATCACAAACCAAGTTCATTAGTCAGTGAGCCAGCAAGCCATTTTAAAGTCAGTGAGTCCACAAGTCAGTTAATAAGTCAGTAATCCATATTTAAGTCAGTGAGTCAGTAAGTCAGTTAATAATTTAGTGAGTCAATCAGCCGATTAGTGAGTGAGACAGTTAATAAGTTTGTGAATCAATAAGTCATTTTTAAGTCAGTGAGTCAGAAAGCCTGTTCATAAGTCAGCGAATTACTGTGCCAGTTAATAATTCAGTGAGTCAGTCAACCGGTTAATAAGCAAATCAGTTAATAATTTAGTGAGTCAGAACCCATTTTAGTGAGTCAATAAGTCAGTGAGTCAGTAAGCTAGGTATAACTCAGTGAATTGAAGCAGTCAATTAATCAGTGAGTTAGAAAATCAGTCCATCAATAATTTATTCAGTAAGTTTGTGAGTCAGTCAGTCAGTGAATCATCCAGACAATTAGTGACTCAGTGAGTCAACGAATGAATCAGCGAGTTTGCTATCAGTGACTCACTCGTTCAGGTTAGTCAGACGGTGAACTATTCAGTGAATAAAAAAACAACCAATTAATGAGCCACTAATTCATTCAATGAGCTAATTAATGAGTCAGCTACGTAGTCATAAGAAGGTTGTCAGCCAGTGAATCATCAATAATTCAATTCAAACATTCAGTTAATGAATCAATCGTTTACTCAATCTATTCAGTCAGCTAAACAATTCAATGCAGTCAGTCATGCTGTGTAGTCAATTATTCCGGTCTATCAATTGGTAATTCGGTATTTTTAATGAGGCCATCCCATCTCGTGAGTGATTGTGTCCTTAAATTAACATAGTCTGTAGTTCCTTGTTGAAATATGTTTCTAATCTATATTATCAGTTTAACTGTAAAAAAATTAAACAATTTATCAAGATGAGGATGAAATGATGGATCTAAATTTGTAGTATAAACTGAAACTTTCCTTTCATATAGTCCGTCTATCATTAATTTGACAGAATCTGTCAGGAATAGAACCCAGGTTATGTTGTTGAGATACATTCATGTTAGCCACAAAGACTAACAAAACTGACATAATTTCTAACCAGTTTCTGTTCAAGCAGCTTTCTTACAGATGTACCTAAAGAAATTATGCTGAAGTTTGATTTTCTTTTGTCACCGAATAGTGATTACCAAGGCAACCCGCCTGATCAGCTCTAGAAGATTGCATAATGACAATATTCATATAGGATGAATAAACATTACGTAGGGATATTGAACATTATAGGTTCCAGTATTCTTTATTTCCATCAGTATTTATGATGGCTGTAAAGGAAACACCCTTTGGAAAGATTTCAGAAGGGAGGGAGGTGTGTTTTCTCGAATATATAATGCCCGGAAGACATTTATAACACTGAGCTGACGAAGGTATTATTAGAAGATTATTACGAATGGAAATGTATAGTAAATTATTTTTCCTTGGAATTAGCCTGCCAGGTGACACCTGAGTACGAAGAATTAAAAGACGAATATCCTTGAGTAGGCGTGTGATTTTATGGTGATTATTTTACCCTGATTTCGGTTATTAAAATGGTTTAATTTCGGTGAATATTTCGTAAAAAAAAAACCAAGCAATTTGGCACATATTTCGCACCCTAGAGAATTTTTAAAAATAATAAAATAACATTTATTTAAAATAACCATTGTCTTCTTACGCTGCTCACTGAAAGTAGTTCCTGAAATTACGCGTACATTGTTGCCAGATGTCACAAACATGTAATGCAGAACGATCAAATATATAGAAATGATGACATATATTTTATAACGACAATTTTCACATTTTATTCGGAAGAATGAGATAAATTCTCCACAAAACCCGACTTTTTAAAAAAAATATGATGATTTTGAAGTAATTTCGTGGATTTCTATCACTTACTTACTTACGGATTTTAAGGAACCCGGAGGTTCATTGTCGCCCTCACATAAGCCCGTCATTGGTCCCTATTCTGAGCAAGATTAATCCAGTCTCTACAAACATATCCCATCTCCCTCAAATTCATTTTAATATTATCCTCCCATCTACATCTCGGCTTCCCCAAAGGTCTTTTTCTCTCTGGTCTCCCAGCTATTTTGTATAGTGATGATTATATAGATGGAGATATAAATATTAATCGATTTATTTTACTAGTTCTTATATTTGTAAATGCTCACGCCCCTACAGAAGAGAAAGACGACTATATAAAGGATAGCTTCTATGAGGAATTGGAACATACTTTTGATCAGTTTCCTAGATATCATATGAAAATTTTATTGGGGGATTTCAACGCTAAAGTAGGACGGGAGGATATTTTTAGACCAACTATTGGAAAAGAGAGCCTACACGCAATTAGTAGTGACAATGGAGTTAGATTAGTCAACTTTGCCACATCGAAAAATTTAATTGTCAAAAGTACAACATTCCCCCATAAGGATATACATAAATATACTTGGACTTCTCCAGATGGATTGACACACAACCAAATAGATCACATCTTGATAGATAAACGGAGACATACTAGTATAGTAGATATTCGAACTTTCAGAGGTGCAGACTGTAATTCTGACCATTATTTGGTGATTGGAGAATTAAGAGAAAGATTATCAGTAGCCAAGCGAGTAGAGCAACAAGTTAATATTACTAAATTCAATATTTTGAAATTAAAGGACGAGGAAGCTAAGCAAAATTATCAGGTCGAAATTTCGAATAGGTTTGCCACTTTAGAAAGTTCCGACGAAGTTGAGAAAGAATTAGATGTTAATAGCGTGTGGGAAAATATCAGAGATAGTATCAAAATTGCAGCTGAGCAGAGCATAGGTTATTATGAAACTAAGAAAAAGAAACCGTGGTGTGATGAAGATTGTTGCATGGTAGTAGAAAGAAGGAAACAGGCAAAATTGAAATTCTTACAGGATCCAGTTGAGGAGAATAGAGATAATTATTTCAATGAAAGACGGGAAGCAAGTCGTACACTTAGGAATAAAAAGAGAGGTTACTTGAAGGAAAAACTGAATGAGGTAGAAACAAATAGTAAGAATAAAAACATTCGAGATTTATATAAGGGTATAAAGGAATTTAAGAACGGATATCAGTCAAGGGTAAACGTGATCAAGGATGAGAATGGTGACTTGCTTCCAGACTCTTCATCAATCCTAAACAGATGGAAAAACTATTTTGCGCAACTACTAAATGTACATAGGCCAAATAGAAATGATCGGGACGATATTGAAATACAAACTGCTGAGCCATTTATACCCGAACCCACGGTTTCAGAAGTCGAAATTGCGATAGAAAATCTGAAAAAGTACAAGTCTCCAGGTATCGATCAAATTCCAGCAGAATTAATACAAGAGGGTGGAAGTGCATTATATAGCGAAATTTATAAACTTGTACTTGCTATTTGGGAAAAGGAAATTGTACCAGAACAATGGAAGGAGTCCATAATTGTACCTATTTTTAAAAAGGGGGACAAAACCAACTGTGGTAACTTTCGAGGAATATCACTTTTGTTGACGTCGTACAAAATTTTGTCCAATATTCTTTTGAGGAGATTAACTCCGTACGTAGATGAAATTATTGGGGATCATCAGTGCGGTTTTCGGCGTAATAGATCGACTATTGATCAAATTTTTTGTATTCGGCAGATAATGGAGAAAAAATGGGAGTATAAGGGTACAGTACATCAGTTATTCATAGATTTCAAAAAGGCATATGACTCGGTTAAGAGGGAAGTATTATATGATATTCTTATTGAATTTGGTATTCCCAAGAAACTAGTTCGATTAATTAAAATGTGTCTCAGTGAAACATACAGCAGAGTCCGTATAGGTCAGTTTCTATCTGATCCTTTTCCAATTCACTGCGGGCTAAAGCAGGGAGATGCACTATCACCTTTACTTTTTAACTTCGCTTTAGAATATGCCATTAGGAAAGTTCAGGATAACAGGCAGGGTTTGGAATTGAACGGGCTACATCAGCTTCTTGTCTATGCAGATGACGTGAATATGTTAGGAGAAAATACACAAACGGTTAGGGAAAACACGGAAATTTTACTTGAAGCAAGTAAAGCGATCGGTTTGGAAGTAAATCCCGAAAAGACAAAGTATATGATTATGTCTCGTGACGGGAATATTGTACGAAATGGAAATATAAATATTGGAGATTTATCCTTCGAAGAGGTGGAAAAATTCAAATATCTTGGAGCAACAGTAACAAATGTAAATGACACTCGGGAGGAAATTAAACGCAGAATAAATATGGGAAATGCGTGTTATTATTCGGTTGAGAAGCTCTTGTCATCCAGTCTGCTGTCCAAAAATCTGAAAGTTAGAATTTATAAAACAGTTATATTACCGGTTGTTCTATATGGCTGTGAAACTTGGACTCTCACTCTGAGAGAGGAACATAGGTTAAGGGTGTTTGAGAATAAGGTGCTTAGGAAAATATTTGGGGCTAAGCGGGATGAAGTTACAGGAGAATGGAGAAAGTTACACAACACAGAACTGCACGCATTGTATTCTTCACCTGACATAATTAGGAACTTGAAATCCAGACGTTTGAGATGGGCAGGGCATGTAGCACGTATGGGCGAATCCAGAAATGCATATAGAGTGTTAGTTGGGAGACCGGAGGGAAAAAGACCTTTAGGAAGGCCGAGACGTAGATGGGAGGATAATATTAAAATGGATTTGAGGGAGGTGGGGTATGATGATAGAGACTGGCTTAATCTTGCACAGGATAGGGACCGATGGCGGGCTTATGTGAGGGCGGCAATGAACCTTCGGGTTCCTTAAAAGCCATTTGTAAGTAAGTAAGTTCTTATATTTGTTATATCTATAATACTCTACGTGAATTTCTGGATTGTGCCATTCCGAGGATTATTTTGGGATTTCGTAACAATCTTTTTTTTTTTTACGGTGATGGCTTGTTAGCCCTTCGCCCAACCCCCAAGCTGGAGGACCACCCCTCATCGGCTGTCCACGACTGCTTATGCAATATATTCACAGCTTCCCTCCATATCTGGAGGCCGTCTCCTCTATCTGCAACCTGAGGACGCGCCATGCCGTGGCGATTGGGGCCCTGGAACTAATAATGTTATATTCATTTTAATTGGAACATATATTCTTCAGGTTATTAGGAAACTTTTCTCTGGAATATAAACTTTATATTTTATTTCATTTGAAAATTATACCCCCATATTTCTGTAAATACAAAATTCATTCCTAAAATAACATCGTTTTTCTTAAAATTCTGCAAGTCAATAATACAATTGTGCTAAAGACATTTTAACGAATCTGCTTTTGGAAGTAAAATGTTGAAGAAATTTTGAATTTATCTTCAAAAAATGGCTGATATATATTTATTTTAGTGAATTACTATATTCTGGGCTTCCCCCCTCCCCAAAACTTGGGCCGCAAAATTTTCTTCAATACTAACCTTGAATTTAAGTTGTTGCAGCAATGATATGTCTGGGGGGGGGGAAACTTGTTATTTTATTATATTTGAAATATATGACTCCACATTTCTCAAAAAGTAAGTACAAAATTCTCTATTAAAATGAAATCGTCTATCTTAAAATTCTGGAAGTCAGTATCAGAATTATGCTAAAGACATTTTAAATAATGTCCTTTTTTTAACCTCTTGAGACCTGATGTACATCATACTGTACATTTTCCTTTTTTTCTTTTTTTGGAATGTCTTCGATACTTTGAAATATTTTGAAAAATTCAATGTGATAGAAATGGGGAGTATTATTTTTTGAACATTTCTATACCTGAACTAAAAATAAAATTTAAAATCTTGGGGCCCCAGGGGTCAAAATTTCCCCCAAATTTTGATTTGCTGTGAAGACTTGATTTGGGATTTTTGGATCCCCAAAATTATTATGTAACCAGTTTTTTTTCATTTTTTTAAATATAAATTCAGGACTGAAGGGGTTAAGTAAAATGGCACAGGTATTTTGAATTTATCTCCAAAAAGTTCTGAGATATATCCATTTCAGTGAATTACTATACCCAAGTACTATTTTTTTTTTAATTTGGGCCCCAAAATTTTCTTCAAAACTAATGTCGAAATTAAGTTGCTGCAGAAATTTTATTTCTTACTTACTTACTTTTAAGGAACCCGAAGGTTCATTGCCGCCCTCATATAAGCCCGCCATAGGTCCCTATCCTGAGCAAGATCAATCCAGTCACTATCATCATATCCCACTTCCCTCAAATCCATTTTAATATTATCCTCGCATCTACGTCTCGGCCTCCCCAAAGGTCTTTTTCCCTCCGGCCTCCCACCCAACTAACACTCTTATTTGAAGGTTTCGTAACAAGCTGTTTTTTACGGTTATGGGTTGTTAGCCCTTCGCCCAACCTCCAAGCTGGAGGACCACCCCTCATCGGCTGCCCGCGACTGCTTATTCAATATATTCACAGCTACCCTCCATATCTGGAGGCGAAATTTTATTTCTATGTATAAAAAATAAAAGCTGTGTGTCAATTAGGAAATAAATGTCAATTTATACCTTCATATAGAAGTAGGCTTCAAAAATTACTCCTGATACTCCTGTAACCAGTGCGACACTGTATTCGCGGTGCACGGAGCACAGAGATTCTGATTAGCTCAAACTCTCTCGCCCCACCCCCTTTTCCTCTCTTCAGAAGAAGCTGCTGAATTTGTCATCCTAGGTACAACTACTAGTATTTCCTTATTCCATTCATTGATTTTGATTCAGTCAGGCAAAACATGGATTGTCTTCGCAGAGAGTGTGTTCTCACCCTCCACCCCCACCCACCCCTACCTCCTCTCCCGGTAATTCCTTCCTTGCAGATCGTCGACTCCGTTGTAGGAATTTCCTCACGTTACACCGGCGCCGATCACAACGCAAGAGTGAAACATATCGACATCGTCTTCAGGTGTCACGTCGTCATGGCAATTAGTGCATGTGTGTAGTCTTATGTTTTGCTATTCCCGTGATTAACTCGCTCAATCAATGGTCAGGGCTTAATAAATAGGAAAACAAATGAATCGAGACATAAATCTTTAATTTAGAGGAAAATCTTTAATTTGGGACTCCACTTGCGTTGACACTCTAGCTCCATCTCACTTACCGAATACCTCCAGACGCGCAGCATCTGCTGCTGAATTAGCCGTGAAGAAAAAAGTCAATAAATATGTTCATCTTTTAGACAATTATATCTTTGATCGGTCCTTGGAGTAAAGACGCTAAAGTTTTGGTATCTCAAATCGGCCAAATTTTGATCTCCATTACTGGTGATCGCCGTTGCACTACTTATTTTCGTCAACGCTTAAGTATTGCTATTCAACGCGGAAATGCAATGAGCGTTTTGGGTACTCTTCCAGAGTCCAGCCCTTTGGACGAACTTTTTCTCCTGTAAAATTTTTTATCTCTATGTAAATGTTTATATTTAGTTTTTATAGACATAAAAATTATTTCCATAATAATGATATTAAAAAACCAACAAAATTTAATTGAATTATCTAATATGGAAAGAGCTCAATTCTAACAAATAGTTCACTGATGTTGAAAACATACCTGACCCATAGTGATCGACAGTTTTTTAGTGTAAGTGTGGCTTCTTTAGTTATTATTTCTATGAATAGATGGCGCAGATACCACTCAGTGTTTTCAGTAGTACATAAATATACCACCATTATAAAATTCAGAATTTCATCGCCCTGTAATGACTGAAAAAAGCACTAGGATTCATATTACTGTCATCATGAGAATAATCTATATTAATAAGTCTAGGGACCGGATTTTTCTGTAATATCAAGGTGTGAAATATGTACACATTTATGTAAGAAAAATAATCTGAATATGTACCAAAATATGTAAAATCATGAAAATATTTAATATCAATATCTGGCAGGTATAGGATAGGTAAGACTCTCCAGTTGTGATTTCATAAAGCACCCGACTTTTCTTACCACACGCTTGACACATTACTATTTTTCTATCTGTAGTGAAAGCTTCGTCCATCGCAATCCATGATTTTATTTTTGTCGTTAGGGTTGAAGATACAGGAGCCAATTTAGTTAGTTAAAAGCAGTAGATAAACTCACTTGCACTTTATACTGTAAACACTAAAACTAGAGAACTGAGTGAAATCAATGACACAACAGTACTGCAAGCACTGTTTCGCTTTACTGAATTAGGAGAAAATAAGAGGAGATGTGGGACACATGCATTTTAGCTGCTCCCTGTAAGAAACAAAGTACCTACTAAAATCTCAAACTATAGGTATTTACAAACTGTTGTTTGAAAAGTGACATTCCTGTCTCATTCAGAAGGAAAGAATTATTCCAGCCGTGAATCATACTTTCTAATTGCTCGGAAAATCCCATTTCCATATAGGACTACTAAATTTAAAGTAAAGAGGTCAAGCAATAACCTGAAAAGTTATTTATTTTAATCTTTCAGCACCTTTCCAGTTTGTTACTTTACTTCAGCTTCTTTTCTTATTGCGGCTCATGCCAGACTTGACACGGGTTTTCCCTGGAAGGATTAGGAAGAGGGTGGGTAAGGTTGCAAATTGCATGGGAACGGCTTGTTAAGACGTGTGCAGAACAATTATAGTTCGAGACAAATCTTGTCATCCTCGTCCCACTCCACCGCATGAAGGCAACGCTACTTTTTGAGTGAGAAACGTTGCCTTTCGTTCACTCATATTTACAGTGGGTGGTATGGGGTGAGTGCCTCTATTACTTCCTGGAACTAAGAATGTTATGTTTCGTCTTTCTTGAGTAGGTAAAAATACTTTTTAAATCTGTGTATTTCAAATTGTAAACTTCCACAACAGAACTTTATTTTTCTTTTAAATAAGTAAAAATAAACAAAACCCCTAAATATGTAGATTTATGTAATACCAAGCCATAATATGTAACGTGGAGTAAATATGTAAAAATATGTAGTATCAAATTTTAATATATTAATGGTAATTACAAGATTTGTTATTTATATACGGTTAGGTGGAAAGGAATATAATATGTAATTACATAAAAATCCGGTCTCTATTAATAATCTACATAGTCATTTTCCCCTACACTTTTTTTAATCGTCTCATGAATAGTGTTATCTATTGAGGACCTATTGTAAAATTTAGTATAGGGTGCCATTTATTATTTATTTTCTTGCCACACCCCGTACATGAATCAATACTTTTGTGAGACCACAGCCGTAAGTTTTAGTTAGATATCTTCAACAACTTTTGTTTTTGGTATTTTTTCATAAAATTAATATATAAAGAACTATTAGGAATATTCCATACTTAATTAACACACTGTAGTATAGTATAGTAAATAAATAGTTGCAATTTATGTTTTCAGTGTTTGTAATCAGCGTGCTTGAAAGTACTTTGTGCGAAATCGTGCATATTTGCTTGGTTTCCGCACAAAACCAATCCGCGGAAAGTCTAAAATTCCACATTCAGTATTCCCAACCTAACACACCTAAAAATTTCCCTCTTCTTACCGCTTAAGTGACATTGATTTTACTGCTTTAGGCTTTTAACATATTATTTTTAGAGACGTTCAATATAGTAATAATTATAAATTGGAAACTTACCACTGCAATTTCACCTAAATTGCACTGTTAATTATTGTTTTTAAATATTTGCAAAAATTAAGTAAACTCTACAACTCCACTAAAGTTACTGCATTCTTGATGCAAGTAACATTAAGGAAGCCGTGAAAAAATCAACAAGATTCCAGATGCCGATGTTATTACTGCAATATGTTATATAAATAATATTGTTAAAATATTAAAATGAAAAATAAATCATTACATAACCTTACCGTTTGTTTTAAGTTCGCATTTATAGACTGGGGGAAAGAAAAAGACAGACGTATATCACGGCCTGGTGGAGTATAGTAAACACAGAAAACGTTTTAAAGCAACAGTGTTGAAGATAGATATTTTTGTTTTGCAAATTTGCCGTCATTGAACAGAAAGCAAGATGGAGATTTCATTGCAACTAATTAGAAATTCGTCTTTCAGGTATGTAATAAACGATCTTCGCACAAAATAATGTACGATACACGAGCGGTATGTTTTCTTTCAATTCTCGGAAATTAAAAAAGCTCAACTACGTTTCGCTTTTTCAAACTTTTCCTCGAACATGAAAACTTCAACATACCGCTCTTGTAACGCATATTACTATTTAGGCATGGAAATTTATTTTTAAGAAATCTAATTTATTAATGCGGAAATCAATGAATTTTGCATGCTAAAGTGGGAATATAAAAGTCGTCATTACGAAACGACTGTCTAAAAATAATATGGTACGCCTATATACAAAATATTGATGAAAATATATAATTCGTTTATCCGTTATTCCTTTGTTCAGTTTCATGTACACCTCTAGTCTCTACGGCAACTGTGTCTTATACAAGTTTAATTGACAGACACGATTTCTGAGTGCACAGTTTCCTTGATTTCCTTTCTTTGAATCCTTTACCCAGCACAAGCCTCATTATGTGACAATTTCTGTGCGTTCACTGTCCTACGGACGCGATAATTCATATTTCGTGAAAGGCAATGTCCGTCTTGCTAATGACCATTGTTTTTTGCCCAACAAATTCAACCAACAGTGTCGAAAACATTAGATTACAGGCGAAAAAGAAATCCCAACTGATTATTTCTTCATACCTTCAACTGTTTTCCCGTCATGCCTTGCGTGAACCACTCAGTCATTCGCCCACAAACCCAAAAGGTCTTCTCACGGAGCAGTGAACACGTAATGACATCTAGCGGTAACCGCGCGTAACAATGCATCGGATGTGTCATCTCTCTCCATTGTTAGCAGCCATTGTTGTCATCATTACTAGTTACCAGACCTTGAACGCTCGTTTTTATTAGTTGGGCGTTGCGAGAAATATTTATTATTTTTTGTCAACTTTACATTCGTTTCCCGACACGACAAAATAGGTAAAAATCACGTCCGTAGTTGGCAATCATGACACACACGAAGTTTCGTTACGTTCTGTCGCCTGTCGTGGTTGCTTGAAGGATCGTCAGCCATTTTGAGTTTGTTATTATTATGTCATTAAAGACATGACATAATAACATCACTTCCGTTCAGTTTTCAGTACGGAAAGACGTCAAACAAGAAGTGCAAAACTTGCAACACAGTATACTTACTGATCGTGTTATGTGCAGCAGGAACGTCCGTGTTAGCAGGTGGTTTACAACACCGGCTCCTGAGACAACATAATATAGCGTAGAAGCCATACAGCTCAGTTCGACCGTTTAAAAACTGCTGCAAATTTCGACCGTTAGCAAAATTATATCGTTTAAAATCTATGCTACAATTCAACCGTTTAAAACTGATCATATAATTCGACCGTTTAAAATCTGTCATACAATTCAACCGTTTAAAATCTATCGTACAATTCGTCCGTTAAAAATATATGCATAATTAGTCGGTTTAAAATCTATCGTATAATTCAATGGTTTAAAAACTATCACAAGATTCGACTGCTTAAAAACTATTGTACTAATCGACCGTTTAAAAAGTTCGCACAATTCAATCTTTTCAAAATTATTGCACAATTTGATAGTTTAAAACAATCGCACAATTCAATCTTTTAAAAACCATCGCACAATTCAAATTTTTCAAAACTACTGCACAATTCGACACTTTAAAAACAATCGCACAATTCAATCTTTTAAAAACTACTGTACAATTTGACAGTTTAAAACAATCGCACAATTGAATCTTTTAAAAACTATTGTACAATTTGACAGTTTAAATCAATCGCACAATTCAATCTTTTCAAAACTATCGAACAATTTTTCCGTTTAAAAACCAACGCACAATTCAATATTTTAAAGAACATTTCACAATTTAACCTTTTCAAAACTACAGAATAGTTTGACCGTTTAAAAACAATCGCACAATTCAATTCTTTAAAAACCATCTCTCAATTAAACCTTTTCAAAACTATCGCGCAATTTCACAGTTTAATAACCATCGCACAATTCAATCATTAAAAAATCATCGTACAATTCAACCTTTTAAAAACCATCGCACAATTCAACCTTTTCAAAACTATCGCACAATTTGACTGTTTAAAAAGAATCACACAATTCAACCATTTCAAAATTATCGCACAATTTGACCGTTTAAAAACCATTACAAAATTAAACCTTTTCAAAGCTATCCGCACAATCTGATCGTTTAAAAATAAGCGCAAAATTCAATCTTTTATAAACAATCACACAATTCAACCTTTCCAAAAATATCGCACAATTTGACCGTTTAAAAGCCACCGTACAATTCAACCTTTTAAAAGCTCTCGCACAATTCAACCTTTTCAAAACTATCGCAGAATTTGAGTTTAAAAACTATTGCACAACTCAGCATTTTAAAAACTATCGCACAATTTTAGCATTTAAAAACCATCCCACTATTCAATCTTTTAAAAACCATCGCAAAATTCATTTTGAAAACCATCGCGCAAATCAACCTTTTCAAAACTACCGCACAATTCGACCGTGTAATAACTAACACAATCCGATCGTTACAATATTACCACATTATTCAACCGTTCATATAATTGAACCGTTTCAAAACTGTCGTACTATTCAACCGTTACAAAACTAGAGCACAAGTTCACCGTTTAAAAATATTGTACAATTCAACTGTTTGAAACGAGAAAAGTAAACTACCAGAAAAATGGACCGTTAATGTGTAAACTCCTACAATAACATCCAGAAGGGTGTGTGTAAACTCTTAGAATTACTGCAGCCACTACAACGTAAACTCCTAGAAATTACTCGAAACACACAATCCTTCTTTCAACTTGATCAGACTTAGGACAGTCGGTAAAGCAAATATAGCTAGGTACTTGATTAAAGCAACAGTAATGAAAACCCTCATATTAAGTCACTGGTGTGATTAAAAATGTTGTGATTGCTTCTGACACTAAAAATAAATCAGTACTAAAACATGTGCTTTCATGGACATGAAGCCTGTGTGCTGCGTACTGTATGATAAATAAACAAATATGTAAACAATTAAGTAAATAAGTCACTAAATAAATAAATTAATTAATATTTAAATTTTTAATAAGCAACTTCATAAGAAAATAAATAAATATGTGAGAGTGAGTGAGTGAGTGAGTGAGTGAGTGAGTGTATTATATAATTGAGTAAATAGTAGGTTAAGTAATTATCTACACATCTAACTAAATAAATAAGTAGGTATCTAAACAAAAAATTAACTAAATAATTATAAAGGTTGATTCACGAGAATTTACCGTCCCTTACGGAGCTTATTTCAGAAAAAAAATTTTGAGAAAAATTTTTCATATACTCATTTGTCCTAATCTCGATATTTTCAGAGTTACACTAATTTGAAATTGTTTGTAAAATACCATTATTCTTGAGTTTTAAGGGTAAAAGAATATTACAGATAAAGAATGAACTATTCAGGAGTATTATTTCTTTTATTAGCTAATATTCTGGAGTTAAATATGTGTTGCAAATTCCATAGTTCTTTCGACAGATTTTTTAACTACAAAATTACATTTTCTTACGCATTTATCACAACAATTGTTACAAATCACGTCATTCTTGTAAGTTCTTCAAGACTGTACATTAGGATGCATAATTAAACTGTAAAGAATAAAGTTCCTAAAGTCGTATGATTTGTAACAATTTTTGTGATAAATACATAAGAATGATGTTATTTTTAGTTAAAAATTGAAAAACAAAATCTGTACAAAGCAACTGACAACACATTTTTAGCTTCAGAACACTAGCCAATTAAAGAAATGATACTTCTGAATAGTTCATTCTCTATTTTTAATATTCCTTTTACACTTAGAACTAAAGAAAAAAGGTATTTTACAAACAATTTCAAATTAGTGTAACTCTGAAAATACTAAGATTAGGACAAATGTGTATATGACTTTTTTGCTCAGAATTTCTTCGGAAACAAGCTTCGTAAGTGACGGTAAACCCTCCTGAATCATAAATTATTTATACAAGTATATATTCAGGGTGTACAATAAGTATGGACTACTGCAAACAACTCCATAAATTCTGTAAAGAAAAAAGTTTCATACAAACGATGTAGGAAATACAGCATACAATATGATACCAGTGTTTGAAAAAGTTATTCAGCCATATAGGGTGTGACTGTAAAATTTTATTTTATTTTTTTAATTAGCACCCTATATTTAAATTTACATATTCCAACTCTCCATTAAATTTTACCTGTGACTACGTAGAAATTTCACCCTTTCACCCGTTTAGTGTATTTTAACTATGTATTAAACTTGTTTCACGGACTTCAAACTTGAAACAAATAAGTATGTAAAATCATATTGAGTAGTACGCCACAAAACTAAGCAAAACACTAACCATACTTTACAACAAAAGAGAACGATTCACAGCCAAGCAAAGTCCCAGTCTATCACGAAAACAGTCTTACTGCAAAAGTCGTGACAACTCTCTGATGCGTTTCAAGCTTGAGAGACACAGTGATGATTTTTGAGAGCCCTTAATTGACACTTTCCTCGTAAAAGTGGAATAAAATACGTTCAGTGATTTTAGAATCGTCATAATTCCCCGCTTACTCTACTTTCATATGCCTAGCAGAAATGTCACAATCACAAATCGTCGCTATAGTGACTCACAACAATGCTCTCTAATGGATTACCGCTACGCTTGTCAAGCACGAATGCGCAGTTGACTTCACGACCGTTTCAACATGTCGCGCGCATGCGCAGTGACTGAATAATGAACGTGCCAGTTATTCCTCATTGTGACGAAACTCCCGAATTGTTTGTCACAATTCTACTATTCTTATTATATTTGTAATAGAATAATGTCATTGTATGCACTAACTCCTCCACTAAACGACTCTGCTATAGATATGTATGGTGTTATCTTCATTAGCTATTATATCCGCAATAAATTAAATTACATTTTTCTTTCTATATTTCAATTCCTGGTATATTTCTGTATTAGATTTTCTCCAGTTCAAACCGTACCGAACTTTGCATTATCCGTAGTGAATTTGTAGTTTCAATCATAGTTCTGCTGTGATTTAGATGTGCCAGTTCTGCTGTAGATTTAGTTCTGGCATTTCACCTATAATTTGCATTTTCGCTGTAGTTTTGCAGCGGCATTTCCGCTTAAGAGGTTAGGTACAGCTTAAGGGGACACTTACGTGAGTTTTAAATCTTTTACAGTTCTGTAGTGCTCGGGAAAATTGGCACAAATCAAAAATATTAATTTTACAGGAGAAGGAAAAAAATTTGTCTTCACGCTGGATTATGTCGATTTAATTTTCTGTATGAATTATTATAATGGGAGAAATACTTATGTCTCTTTTCCCAAGCGAGCAGATGTTCCGTAAGTTGTCAATAAATTAATAAAAAATGTTTGTGGAAACTGACTTATGCCACTTTCCCCAAGCACTGCAGAACTTTCATCCAAAATTTATTAATTTTAAACTACATAAACATGCCTACAATACTATCATCTGTACAAAATTTGGTGCCATTAGGGCTAATAGTTTTGAAATAATATTTTTGAATGTATTTTACACTGACGTCATTAAAAATGCGCCTTGTGTCACAATTTTCACAGTTTTTGCTATGTTTATCTAGCGTCTGAGTAAGATTGTGATAATGCCAGCGAAGTGAGTCAAGGGTCCAGTGCCGAAAGTTACACAGCATTTGCTCTCAATCGGCTGAAGGAAAATCCTCAAAAAAACTTCAACCAGGTAACTTGTCCCAAACAGGTTTAGTACCTGAGCCCGATCCTTTCACGGTATGACAGACAGCGTATTCCGAATCTCACCGGTCCGGTGGCATCAATGGCGTCACGTTGCAGCGAAATAAGGAACAAAACTGCTGGAAGGATAGATGGCTGTCATGGCGACTGTACAAGTTGTTGTCTGTGCTATGCTAGCAAAATTTTACGAAATATTCGTACTGTCATCTCGTTCAAAGAAAAGATAGCATAAACAATTTATTTCTCGAACCGGTAGTAATAACTGGTCCGTTGACATGTTCGCTCATAAGCCATTAACATATTGTTTTTACGTTGTGCTCATTACAAACAATACAGCAGAACACACCGCCATGACACAACAGTGCACGATGTCATTCGTCTGCTAATTCGCGTCCTATACAAGAACCAATCAGATTCACTGATGGCGGCTGATGGAGACTGCCACCACCTCTGCAAGCTGATGGCACCGGTGCGACACCGGTGGAGCATCAATGACGCCATCGGTGGAATTCAGAACACCGTGATGCCATCGGATTGCTCACCGGTGAGATTCGGAATACGCTCAGAGATAGCAGTAGCAGTAAATTCGCTGTAAAAGGTAAAGGTAAAGGTATCCCCGTAACATGCCATGAAGGCACTTGAGGGGCATGGAGGTAGAGCCCCATGCTTTCCATGACCTCGGCACTAGAATGAGGTGGTGTGGTCGGCACCACGCTCTGACCGCCTTTTACCCCCGGGAAAGACCCGGTACTCAATTTTATAGAAGGCTGAGAAAAAATCCAGTCACCACCTGGGATCGAACCCCGGACCTTCCAGTCCGTAGCTGCTCTACCAACTGAGCTACCCGGCCGCCTAGTAAATTCGCTGTAGATTCAGTAATAGTAGTTTGACTGTGATTTTAACAGTAACAGTTTCTCTGTTCTCTAACCTTAGTATTTTTCTTCTAGTTCAATGTTAGTAGTTGTTTTGTAATTGAAGTCGCAGTATTTCTTTGTAGTTTTAGCCGTGTTGATCTAGCTGAAATTTTAGCTTAGTACTTGTGTTATAGTTGCAGTCGTTAGTAGTTATTATCACAATAGTTTTGTTGTAAGTGTAGTAGTAGTAGTAGTAGTAGTAGTAGTAGTAGTATTAGTATTAGTAGTAGTAGTATTAGTAGTAGTAGTAGTAGTAGTAGTAGTAGTAGTAGTAGTAGTACTTTGTAGTTGTGACTTCAGTTAAGATTATTTGATAGCTATCTTAATAGTTGTTGGGTAGTAATTTTGGAAGTACCTACAGGCAGTTTCTGAAGTTGTAACAGAATTAATTTTTCGCTAGTTATAACTCTTGCTGTAGTCACACCAATATGTTATTCGGTAGTTTTATTGCAATAGAAACAGATCTAGCATTTCTTCATGTAACCATCTGATATGTAATGTCAAAAGCTTCATGTTTTCAAATATCTGAATTGAATAATAAACTAGACCTATTTATTATTTAATATCATATTTTGAAAACCAGTCTGTGTTCAACCGTAGAGTGACTGTTATTTTTTTATTCGCTTTAAATATAATGTCCAAATCCCTTTATTGTCGTTATACAAACTCTCCTTGTTGCTTAAAACTCAGCATCAGATATGGGAGGCAAGAAGCAGTATTATGCTGTCTATCGTCCAGAGAATAACACAATTAGCTTCTTATAGCATTAAGTATTTGTTCCGCCACGTATAGAATAATTAAGGTTTCTGCCCGCTAATGTTGCACGCACATTGGATGTGCATTAAATATCAGTGGCGGCATGTGTGAACCAGTATTCTTCCTACGTAACAAACACTTATAATAAGAAGGCATCTCTAAAATAGTGTGAGAATACAATCATATAGACCACCGCTGTGGAATAACGGTTAGAACCTCTGACCTTGAAACGAGCGGGCCAGGGTTCAAATCCTGGTTAGGAAAAGTTACCTGGTTCAGGTTTTTTGCAGGGTTTTCCCTCAACCTATTAAGAGCAAATGCTGGGTAACTTTCGGCGCTGGACCCTGGACTCGTTTTGTTGGTATTATCATCTTCATTTCACTCAGACACTAAATAACCATGGAAGTTGATAAAGCATCGTAAAATAAACAAAAAATAAAAACAATCATACTTATAGTTAAGCCTATACGTCTTTCCAGTTACATATCCATTCACCCTCTCAGCCACCATCCACTCATCACTTGCTCAACTGCCTTCAATTTACGCTGGCAACTATTCATGTTGGTCACTAATCCATAGGCCTACCATCGAACAACCATTCATCCAAAATCCCATCTAGCCATCCACCCATCCTTCCATCCATCCAGCCACCATGCTATGATATATTCATTCATCCATATTCCTACTAACCCACCTATATTTGACTCATCCATATTTTACAAATTCATCTATATTTCAATCCATCCAGATATCCATCCATCCATCCATCCATCCATCCATCCATCCATCCATCCATCCATCCATCCATCCATTTATCACTTGTCCAACTTTCAACAATTTATATATGCAACTACCCATGTTAACGAAACATCCATCTCACTAAACAACAATTAATATAAAATTTCATCTATCTAACCATTCTTCGATCCACAGTTCCACTCTCACGACAATCCATCCAGCTATCCACCCACCGACCCACCCATACACCCACCCTCTCACTCATCCATCTATGTTATCATACATTCATTAATCCATATTACTACAAATCCATCTACAGAGTGAACCTAAGTAATGTCATTAATTTCAGGGGGTATTCTTTGAGATATTTCAAACAAAAGAGTTTAATACAACTTTGCTTATTTTTGCATCCTTTTCGAGATGAAAATTATTTTATAAGAAACATTTCATAGCCTGTTCTGGGAAAGCCATTGATTTAATTCCCAGTCAATTTAAGACAGTAGTGTATATTATGATAATAAATTATTGAAAGAATTTTAGTTTTGTACTTAATGTGCAGAAATGTAAGCCGAACAAATGTAACATTGTAAAATTCCTTTGCAGAACGAAAAGTTGCATTTATACGGATCAGATTTCTGCAATAAATTATTGAAAGAATTTTAGTTTTGTCCTTTAAATTTGCAGATATGTAATCCGAACGAATGTAACATTATAAAATTCCTTTGCAGAACGAAAAGTTGCATTTCTACGAATCAGATTTCTGCAATTAATTATTGAAAGAATTTTAGTTTTGTTCTTTAAATTTGCAGAAATTTAATGCGAATAAATGTAACTTTGCATAATTCTTTCCAGGACGAAAAATTACATTTGTACGGATCAAATTTATACACATTTAAAGGGCAAACAAATTATTTCAATAATTTATCATTATAATAAATTGCTGTTTTAAATTGACTGAACATATTGGGGATTAATTCAATGGATTTCCCAAAACATGCTATGAAATGTTTTATATAAAAGAATTTTTATCTTGAAAAAGAACCAAAACGAACAAAATTGCATGAAACAATTTTTTTATATATATTTCAAAGAATAGCCTCCTAAATTAATTACGTTACTTATGGTTCGCAAATTCATCCATCCATCCATCCATCCATCCATCCATATTCCCATACATTCTTCAATTTGTGCTATCATACACCCAATTCATTCACATTACCACATATTAAAAATAGGTTTAAAGACTTTATTAATATACGGTAGTATATACACACTATTTAAAGGGTGTGATTAATGTTTTGTTATTTGAAGTGCTGTATCAGTGAAGAAGTGTGTTGTGTCAGTGAAATATGTTGTGTAATTGAAGTGTGTTTGTGTCAGTAAAGTTTCATAGTTTACAGTGGCAGTGCAAAGTATTTGAACAGTGAAATGTTTTTGAAGTGTTAGTGAGATCAGGATAGTATCAGTGAAATGTGTCGTAGTTCCAGTGCAGTGAGTGGGTTAACAGCGAAATGAGTTTAGTGCAGAAAGACACTTGTGCAGGTATGAACATATCATACTCGTGGGTTTTAGTTCGAACTTAGGGATAAGATGCAAATTATATTTACTTTAAATGTTATTTTAAGTGATCGTGCTTCATTTAATTTAGGATGCTCCATGTTTTCATTATTATTATTATTATTATTATTATTATTATTATTATTATTATTATTAGTTTTAATATTAATTTATCATTAATTGCATTTTTAATTCTGTTTATTATTAATTGTCATTATTGAGTCTAATTATTACCATTGCCACCGGGTATTTACCCACTTGCAGTGTGAATGAATACATACACAAATATTCATTTATATTTCCATCCACCCATGTATCCATCCACATTCTCAACCAACCAACCAACCAATCAACCAACCAACCAATCAACCAACCAACCAACCAACCATCCATCCATCCATCCATCCATCCATTCACGGTTATGAAACATGATGCATTTTCTTCTACTTAAAAACAGTAATTAAAAAAATTCCGTCTACGAAATAAATAGTGAATGATTCTTAGGAAACACAAACACGGTAAATGAAAGTCATAGCGTGATGAAGTTTTCATGTTTTCTAATCGTTACACAAAATCTTGCAAAACATTACATCTACACCTCCCACCCACCTGAAAGCAACTTATATCCAGAACTCCTGCCTCCAATAATGTTCTCTGCTCCTCTCTCCCTCTCCGTCCCCCCCTCTCTCTCTCTGAGGCACGAAAGTACGCTAAATATCCGAAGTGAGTTCATTAAACATGTTAGTGAAGTTTCACGAAAAAAAAAAAAAGAAGACAGACAATTAGTGCCGCAAACTAGGGCATTGTACCCATTACCAGGTAGTAGCGACCCATGAAACTTCTGAACAAATTTGAAAACACTTGTATTGTCATTTCCCGTCCGACCGTCAGTTGTTCAAGAACAAACGCAAGTCGATAATGAAGCTGTCAATGGGAGGCAGGTACAACACAAGTGGGGATACTTTGTTGAGGTATTTCGGGTAGCTTGAAACAAGTGTTTCGTAATTAAATAGTAGGAAAGGTGCTGTAAAAATTACTAAACAAACAAAAACTGTAATACACAAGAACTACAACAGGCCTATATTTAAAGAATCTTAGTATTTATATAGAAAACTACAGACTAAATTACAGAATAATATTCATATCGAAAAACTACAGAATAAATTACCGCATAATACTTATATCCAAAAAGCACAGATTAAATTACCGAATAACATTTATATCGAAATCGACTGACTAAATTACCGATAATTTTACATAGAAAAACTACAGACTAAATTATCGATACTATTTATATCGAAAAACTACAGATGAAATTACCGATAATTTTGTATCGAAAAACTACAAACTAAACTACCTAATAATAGTCTATTTATATCGAAAAACTACAGGTTAAATTACCGATAATATTATATCGCAAAAATACAGACTAAATTACCGAATAATATTTATATTGAAAAACTACACTCTAAATTACCGAAAAATATTTATGTTACCTAATAATATTTATATCGAAAAACTACAGTCTAAATTACCGATAGTATTTATACCGAGAAATTACTGATTAAAGTACCGATAATATTTATACTGAAAAACTAGAGTCTAAATTACCGAGTAATATTTATATCGAAAAACTACAGAATAAATTACTGATAATTTTATATCTAAAATCTACAGACAAAATTACGGAATTATATTTATATCGGATCAAATTTGTACACATTTAAAAGATAAAACTAAAATTCATTAGATCATTTATTACCATAATACACTGCTCTCTTAAATTGACTGAGCGTATTGGGAATTAAATCAATGGTTTTCCCAAAATAGGCTATGAAATATTTCATATAAAAGGATTTTTTACCTCGGAAACGAAGCAAATTCGAGGAAAATTGTATTAAACTATTTTGTTTGTAATATCTCATATAATAATAATAATAATAATAATAATAATAATAATAATAATAATAATAATAATAATAATAATAATAATAATAATAATAATCCGTGGCGCTACAGCCCACGAAGGGCCAAGACCGACCAGCCAGCTGCTGGCCTCACGGCCACATGCCGGAGCAGAGGTGGACGATCATGCAACCAGAATGGAGGAATCGTGTGGTTAGCACGATGAACCTCCCACCCGTTATAGCTGGTTTGCATAACCTATCATAGCTCCCGAAGTGCATCACGATGCTGGGTGGGCACCGGTCCCATACACTGGTCGAAATTTCATGAGAAAATTTCTTCCCCCATGAGGACTCGAACCAGAGCGCATTCCGTAGCGCGAGTCTTAGGCAGGATGCCTTAGACCACGACGCCACGGCGCGGAACTCTCTTTATATCTAGTCTGTGAAAATACGGATCTTTCAGTTTAAGAACGGAAACCGTATTTTGCTTTGTACGAGTATGTTTAGCTACTACTACTTCTTGCATAATATATTCTATCGCAGTAATATAGAGTAATAAAACTCTCATCTTCTCCATTCATACGTTTTCTCAATTTATATTTATTTTTATAATACATGTTAGCTGATATTTTGATAAAAGCAGTCAATCCTTTCTAAAACACAGAAATTTCAAATACAATCCATACTACGCGTATTTTAAAGGACTTCCTTTCAAAGTTGTTTGCTGCTATAGAAATGATTTATAGCAGGATTATGAAATAACATTTTCTTGCTCAACTACTAGTGACATCTGTTTACAAAATATCGGATGACCTCCAGTGCGTTCTTGTCTTACTATTCATTTCCTCAACCAGGGAGAAAAAAAAAGTTTAACTTATATTAGTATCTTTTTCCTCCTCTCTACAGTTTATTCTAATGTTAATACGTATATCGTAAGACAATAAAATATATTAATTTGCCTAGCAACAAGAAACAGGAGAAAACTGTAGTATTTCATCTGTTTAACATTTTATAATTGACAAAGAGAATTGGTTATGTTCTTGAACAAAAGAAGACGATCACGTATTTTTGAATCAGCAGCGATAAAATCTAATGGACTGTTATATACAGGGTGTTTTGTAATATGAAATCCATTTCAGAGATGGCGTGAACGTTTAAAACAATAAAAATTCATGCAACTCTATGCCTGAAATAGCTCTGGCTTCTAATTAGAGTATTTTTATATGCTTTAGTAACAATTTACTGAAGGGCGTACTCAAAGATGCTCCTTCGGCCTAAATAAAAGCCTTATTTCCACCACGAGAAGCTTTTATTTGGCTCCCTTATTTGTGCAAGTGTTCAGCATTTCATATTCCTTTTTGTTGTTTGGAAATGAAGTTGCAGTTACTAGGAAAGATTAACTACATTTTCACAAATATTCATTACGTCACTAGAATGAGCTATTCCCCACAATATTATTAAATCAGAAATTACAATTCAGTGGAATTATTTATACAATAAGTATAGTGATAATTTGTTTGAAAGTGTTGTTTTGGCCAGAAAATTTATGATAAAATTCTTCTGTAATTTCGAAACAAAATTAGCATTAGGTTTTTACTATAATTCATTACATTCAGGGTTCATTAACGACTCATTTCAGTTGGGTTATTTAATAAATTATTTGGATTGTAGGTTACTATAAGCAGTAACATGAGCTGCTGTCAAGAAGTCAAAAGGAGGAGAGCAATGGCAGAGGAGAAATAACTAAAGAAGAAACTAGTGAAGTGCTTTGTGTGGAGTGTAGCATTGTATGGGACAGAAACATGGACATTACAACGAAATGATGAGAAGCGACTAGAAGCATTTGAAATGTGAATATGGAGAAGAATATAGTTTGTGAAATGGACAGACAGAATAAAAATTGAAGCTGTGTTGGAAAGAGTGGGTGAAAAAAGAACGATACTGAAACTGATCAGGAAGAGGAAAAGGAATTTGCTGGGTCATTGGTTGAGAAGAAACTGCCTTACTGAAGGTTGGACAGGAAGGAATGGTGAAAGGGAGAAAAGTTCGGGGCAGAAGAAGGTATCAGGTGATAGACGACATTAAGATATATGGGTTATATGCGGAGACAAAGAGGAAGGCAGAAAATAGGAAAGACTGAAGAATGCTGGGTTTGAAGTGAAAGACTTGCTCTTGAGCAGAACACTATGAATGAATATATGATTATGTCTCGTGACCAGAATATTGAACGAAATGAAAATATAAAAATTGAAAATATATCCTTTGAAGAAGTCGAAAAATTCAAATATCTTCGAGCAACAGTAACAAATATAAATGACAATCGGTAGGAAATTAAACCTAGAATAAATATGAGAAATGTATTTTATTATTCGGCTGAGAAGCATTTGTCATCCAGTCTGCTGTCAAAAAACTTGAAAGTTGGAATTTTTAAAGCAGTTATATTACCGGTTGTTCTGTATGGTTGTAAAACTTGGACTCTCACTTTGAGAGAGGAACAGAGGCTAAGGGTGTTTGAGAATAAGGTGTTTAGGAAAATATTTGGGACTAAGAGGGATGAAGTTACAGGAGAATGGAGAAAATTACACAACGCAGAACTGCACGCATTGTATTCTCCATCTGACGTAATTAGGAATATTAAATCCAGACTTTTAAGATGAGCAGAGCATGCAGCACGTGTGGGTGAATCCATAAATGCATATAGAGTGTTAGTTGGGGATGCCGAGATATAGATGGGAAGATAATATAATAATAGATTTGAGAGAGATGGGATATGGTGATAGAGACTGGATTAATATTGCTGAGGATAGGGATCGATGGCGGGCTTATGTGAGAGCGGCAATGAACCTCCGGATTCCTTAAAATTAATTTGTAAGTAAGTATATTTTAATTCAATTTTTAAGTATACATGGATTTAGCTTCTGTACATAGTTAATCGGAACACCCTGTGTATACGGTGAACGTTCTGTGAATCAAGAAAACTGGAAGGGGATATAGCCTATCATATATTACACACATAAAAACCTGAGTTGGCCACCATCATAGCTATGGGTTATGGCATTATTTTTTTTAGTTCAGAATAGCTACCTGCAATTCTCATAATCAATGCTGCCAACATAAAAGATATGTAACTAAGTCTTAGGATAAATATTTTCTCTTCCGTTCTTCTTCTTTCAGTTTCTCTTTCCATAAGAGAAGATGAGACGGGAAATCCTAAGAAAAAAAATAAACAAATAACGCCCCGTACTCCAGTTGACTTTCTTTTGGTTTCATGCTGTGACGATATGTCCTAAAGTTTTAGTGTGTCAATGCTGGAATGTGACAAAACACGCAATTCTCTTCCTAAATCACTTTTAAAACATCCTACCAGGTAATGTATGTATATATACATAAGCTACAATATATAAGTATAAATTGCGTGTTAGGAAAGATTTCCACTTCGTTTTCTAGTTTTAAAATTAGACAGGAGGCCATTTCGAATGGAAACTACATTCCCCTCCCCTTTGCCCCTCTGCACAAGCCGATATAATCTGAAGCCAGAGTCGTAATTTATAAGAAAAGAATAAGCGAGAGGGGGGCATGAACTGTGAAAACGCTTATTTTCAATGAAAAATGTGTTTTAAAACCTAAAATTAACACTCTAATGCTGTTTTCATTAAATGCATGATACACTTCTCTGGAATCCATTATAAAATGACGTCACGCGACGAATCCGCGACAAGCAGAGAAAAGAAAAATATCAGAGATATTTATGCACGAAGCCACAGCGAATTCAAATTATTGCCATGATTTTCTACTTCATAGTATGATCATATTATGGTAATCAAATACAGCTGTTGTTGAGTGCATGTATCAAATAAAAATGTGTAACTGCATTATAGATGATGACGGCATGAATGGTACTGATGATGATCAGAGATAATATAATCATATCGATGATAATGACAAGTGAACTAACAATGAAAAGATGTTGGTGATGATGACGACAGTGAAGAAAATCTACTACAAAAATAATTATGATAATAAGAATGGTTGAAAAGGCGACAACAATGAGAACATCCGTTAGACGAAAGCCAAAGACACAAATTGTGACAAGAATGACAATGATCATAACGAGAGAGAAACAGTGGTATGATGAAAACGACAATCGCGATTTGATGAAAAAGCTGCAATGATAACTTGACGAAAACGACAATGACTACAAAATAAAATTACTAGAATGATGACAATGACGAAAAATACTTTTATGAAGACTACACTTTTACTACGTCATACTACTTTTGAGTAATAAAACGGTACGAAAGGACGTATTTCAACCAATCATGGCTGCTTATCGCACAATTTTATCGCGTCCCTAGCATTTGTTTAATTTTATCGCGTCCCTAGCATTTGTTTATTTTTATCACTACCCTAGCATTTGTTTCTTTGTTTGCCAACATTTCAAACTGCATTGGTCTGGACGTCAAAAAACAGAAAATTACATACAAACCACTCCAGTCGATGCACAGCAGTTTCAAATATGACTCGCATTGGCATTCAAGAACAAGAATTAATAAAGATCACTGGTCATAGCTATGCATCTTCCCTGAAACTCAATTTACAAATAAATGAAGAGCACCATTCGGAAATCCTGAATAAGTTGAGGGATACATCATGTAACTTACATCAACGAGTTCACTTCTTTTACGCACACGTCCAATATAGCATCAACTGAACCACTAACCACTAAAACATTCAAACTTTTCTAATACTTGTTTATATTATTTAGGTTAGGTTTGTTATAGCTTCTGCTATATGATATTATGGATAGTCACGTATCAGAGATTGTTTAATACTAAGATTTATTGAAAATCATCTGTCAAGTGACGTTGATTACTGGGATCCGGATGATTGAAGTGGAATGCAAATGTTTTAATAAAAAATGAAACTGAATCAACAAAGCCTTCTAGAGTAGTAACCATCCACAAAGTTCAATGAAGATTCCATAGTTGGCACAATTGATAACAAGAAAACATAGTCATAAAACACTCCTGCCATCTAGCGTAATGTTGAGATGGTACATTAATACATTTGAAGACAATTTCATTTTCGTAAGCCAATTAATATTTTATTGTATTGGAGTACTTTGTTACTTCTAATCTTTATATACTTTCTTCAAATCGTGTAATAGTCAATTAAATCCCACTCGAATTTTGATTTTCTCTAGATAAATCAAAACCTCTAGTGAGATTACTGTTGATAAAAATTAGCTACAATGATTGTTAATAATGATGACAAAACTGTAATGGATAATTACGATATAACTGACAATGTCGAAAACAAGATGATAATGATAATGCGAAAGGTGACAACTTCTAACATGAAAATTATCACAATTTGGAGGATGATAATGACAAAAGATAATAAAATGTAACAATGGCAATAATGATGCCTACAGTGGTAACATGACAAGCATGACAACAAGAATTACTTACAGTGAAGGCTGTGAGAGAAAAGTTGACAGGAGCGAGGCTAGGCTATGGTAATGATTGTGGCTTACAACATGAAAATTGTGATAATTTGAAGAATTGTAATGATAAAATGATAATGAATAATAACAATGACAAGTATGATGACTTGAGTGATAAGAATGACAAACATGACAACAAAAATAACTGCAGTGATGACTGAGGGAGATATTGACATCAAGGAGGCGATGACAATCACTAAGATTTTGACAATGACAGCGACGATGACAACCACAAAGATTTTGACAATTACAACAACGATGACAATCTTGAAGACGTTGACAGTCACTATGACGATGGCAATGTAGGAGACGTTGACAATGATTGCAACGATGACAATCTTGACGGCATTGACAGTCATTGTGACGATGGGAATGAAGGAGACGTTGACAATGATTGCGACGATGACAATCTTGAAGGCATTGGCAGTCATTGTGATGATGGTAATGAAGGAGACGTTGACAATGATTGCGACGATGACAAACACAAGGATTTTGACAATTACTACAACGATGACAATCTTGAAGACGTTGACAGTCACCATGACGATGGAAATGTAGGGGACGTTGAAAATGACTGCAAGGATGACAATCTTGAATGCATTGACAAGTCATTGTGACGATGGGAATGAAGGAGACGTTGACAATGATCGCGACGATGACAAACACAAGGATTTTGACAATTACTACAACGATGACAATCTTGAAGACATTGACAGTCATTGTGACAATGGGAATGAAGGAGACGTTGACAACGACTGCAACGATGACAATCTTGAAGACGTTGACAGTCATTATGACGATGGGAATGAGGGAGACGTTGACAACGACTGCAACGATGACAATCTTGAAGACGTTGACAATCACTGTGACGATGGCAATGTAGGATACGTTGATAATGACTGCAACGATGACAATCTTGAAGGCTTTGACAGTCATTGTGAGGATGGGAATGAAGGAGACGTTGACAACAACTGCAACGATGACAATCTTGAAGGCTTTGATAGTCACTGTGACGATGGGAATGAAGTAGACGTTGACAATGACTGCAACGATGACAATCTTGAAGGCATTGACAGTCATTGTGACGATGGGAATGAAAGAGACGTTGACAACGACTGCAACGATGACAATCTTGAAGGCATTGACAGTCATTGTGATGATGGGAATGAAAGAGACGTTGACAACGACTGCAACGATGACAATCTTGAAGGCATTGACAGTCATTGTGATGATGGGAATGAAGGAGACTTTGACAATGGTTGCGACGATGACAAACACAAAGATTTTGACAATGGCTACGACGATGACAATCATGAAAATTTGGACAATGACTGCGACGATGGCGATGACAGTGATGACGTAACGGCTAAGATTTAAATAATTGATTTCTTAGGAATGAAAGCGCGACAACAATCATAACATGTACATTTTTACAACAGCTATTATTATTATTATTAATATTATTATTATTATTATTATTATTATTATTATTATTATTATTATTATTATTATTATTATTATTATTATTATTACGAAAATGGTGAAGTAGCAGTGTCTCAAGGGCCGTATTGTAGAAGATACTCTAATGATAACAATAATTCAATAATAGAGCAACACACAACGTTTCACAATAAATTAATTGCCTATATAATTTACACACAGTTTCTTCCCATTACAGCACATGGGCCCTGGGTAACAACTGACTTCTACAATCAACAATTCAAAGCATGCAACTCATACCTCCCACCTGGATTGCTAGGCAACCATAATCGCTAGTTAACCAATGCAACTTGATGCGATAATTTTTTTACGTAATGGAAGACGGTTCGAGTTTTGAGTAAAGAAGGGCAGGTAGAGTTGGGCGGGAGGAAAGGGGAGGGGGAGGTGGAGAAGGAGGAGGAGGAAGGGGCAAGGCAAGAGAGAGATTAATACCATGTAGAATTAAGATGGATGAGCCATGGATAAACATGAAACAAAAGACTGCTGGAGGGTGCCAGGTGATGATGAACTGTTAGATAGAGATGGAGAGAGAAGAATTTGGAAACAAAAGAAGTAACAATATACGTCAGGTCGCCATGCAATGCTTATGGGGTCAAAGTATCTACCTCTTTCCATTCTTGGACTTAATTCCATCGGATTCCCATGGATACGTGGACGACCATTATACGTTGCATGTCATTTATATAATCTTTACATCTGCAGAATTATACATCTTTCATCTTTCTAATACGTGTTCCATTTGTATCCTTTTGTTTCTGACACTTTATATGCAGTGGTAATTTATCATAAATTTCAAGTGTCATGCATGTATTTAATGTTTAGGTTTTTCAAAAGTAAGAGAGAATTTCAATTGCTTATATTTTCTTCATTTTCTGAACAATCTTTAAAGGTATGGATTTACAAGAAATATATTTTCTCATATGTTTTTAGAAAAGTCTTTATTTCTCTAACACAGTTTGATATCAATGTATGAATATGAAGCCTTTTAAATACATTTTCACTTTTACCCTTTAGGGTATAGTCATAGATATAAAAAATTCAAAAAAAAATCAATATTATAAAGCAAATGATATCTGCTTCCAAGAGTATCACAGAATCACAAATCTTGTCTTAAATGAAAGCTAAAAGACTGCCAATCAATTTTGTTCTATGATTTTTAGAAATTTCAATTTTTATGTTTTATTTAGTATTTTTATTTATTTATTTATTTATTTATTTATTCTGGTGTAGTTAAGGCCATCAGGCCTTCTCTTCCACAACATCAGGAATACAAATACAATAATAGAAATAAACTGAAAAAATACACTATATACAAAGTAAAGCTACACAAGAAATAAAGAGAGAGAGAGAGAGAGAGGGAGAGGGAGAGAGAAAACACTATAAACAAAGTAAAGCCACACAAAAATATACACAGGTTGCAGTCACACAAACTTTAAATGAGTGATTAAGTATCATAATTAATTGTATCTTAACTAATTAACTAACATAAACAAGAAACTTGCAATTTTAATCTAGATTTAAAAAAAGAAAAAGAAAAAAAAACACAAATCAATACTTTTAGCAATACCTAAAAACATTAACTAAGACAAAATTTTCCGATTTAATTTTGAATTGTGACAAAGTCCGGCAGTCCCTGACGTCATTAGGTAACGAATTCCAGAGGCGAAGTATTTCTACAGTATAGGAAGATGAGTATAAAGACGTTCTATGATGAGGGATAGAAAGAAGTGCTTGATGTCGGTTTCGAAGAGTTGTAAGAATTTGAAAGCGCGATAACAGATAATTCGGAGTAGAAGTATGCATGATTCTAAACAGAAGAGACAGTGAATGTATTGTTCTTCCTTCAGACGCACCCATGAAAGTAACTGGAGGGAAGGTGTTGTATGGTCAAATTTACGAGTATTGCAGATGCACACATTATGAACACGTTGTAGTCTCTCAGCTAAGAGTGAACTTACATTAGTTAGCAAGGAATCGCAATAATCAAAATGGGGCATTACAAGCGTCTGAATAAGATTCTTTTTTTAGACTAAGTGGTAGAAATTCTTTCATATGGAACAAGGAGTGAAGTTGAGAAAATATTTTTTTGCAAATGTGTGTTACTTGAGTGTTACAATTTAGACCGCTATCCATAAAAATGCCAAGATTTTTAACTGTTTCACTGTATTTAACAATAATCCCATTCAATGTTATATGTGGTATAGTACCACTATCAAGAGTGCTTCGTAGACGATTATGTCCCATTACGATTGCTTGCGATTTCTCTGGATTTAACCTTAATTCAAATGAACAGAAAGAAAAATTGTTAGTCTATTTTTAAGTTACTCTTTAATTTGCAATTTGACAATGTCCTCTTACAGAATTATTTACGTATAATGTGAGAATATGCCCTGAAATTTTTATTCATTTGTCTCTATTATTGTCCGAGATATAACGTGTTAAATGTTGAAACATGTAAAATCAACAAACTTCGTATATTCAACTGGACTGAAGTGCAGCTGCTATTTAAAAATAGCGTAAAAGCAATTATTTTCTTTCTAACGACCTTGAAACTTCGCTTAAATGAAGTCAATACTATGAAATATTTTTAGGCTGAAAATAAAAAAAAAAAAAGTTAATTTTTGACAAATATTTGGTCATTCCTTAGATCATTCCCCTTAAAAGTATTGGCGTGAACGTGAACATTATTTTATTCATAATAAACCGAGAGTGTATGCATATCGATATCAATAACGATTTTTAAAGTTGATATTACGCATTCTGATATTATTTGTGTATAATTGACCAATGACGTTTTCTTATGAGTACAAACCAGTCAACATGAACACAGGTAGGTGGCCTGAGTTTGATTCACGGTCGGTGCAAGTTACCTGGTCGAGGTTTTTCCGTGGTTTTCCCTCAACCCAATATGAGCAAATGCTGAGTAACTTTCGGTGCTATCATCTTCATCTCATTCAGATGCTAAATAACGTAAGATGTTGATAAAGCGTCGTAAAATAACCTATTAAAACATTAATGGTGAGTTAACACGCGTAATTGAGGTTCATTTTCTGACCAAAGTCATCAGTAGGCACTTTCCAAAATTTTGACCTCCGCGATCTCCAGATTTCAATTCGGCCGACTTTTGGTTGTGGGGTTATCTTAAAGAACTAGTTTTCCTGACACATCCAACAACCCTAATGCAACTGAAAGATGCCATCTCGCAAAAAATGGTCAGTATTCCATGACATTATCTGCAAAAGGCTGTAGATGGTGTCGCAGACACAATGCTGTACGTTGAATAACAGAACGGCGGACATCTTCCCAATGTTTTGTAAACCACGTTGTTTGCCCAACACTGTGATGTTTTTGTTTTTTCCCTATCTCAAATATTATAATATTTATAGCGGTTTAATGTTTGAACTGACTTTTGAAATATCCAATGTAGCCTATATTCTTCTACGTCCATGTTCACTGGAAGACTGAAAAATTCTTTATGCTCGACCATGCCGAAATGTAGTATTTATACACCTGTTAGCAGCCCTTTAATGGAGCTCATTAAAGTACACCTATTCATTAAAGTTCAGGTGTTCCACCAATCAGAAAACATCATTTTAGCAATATGAAAGCGTAAGTATCGATTTTTCTCGGATATGCAATCGAAAGACAACTAGCGAAACGTCACGGAGGCTGGAAATCCAATACTGTCGCAGAAGGTTATGTTCTGTTACTATAATAATTAGCGTTAATTGTAAATAATATTCAAATAAATTCAATTTGTCATCTCGTTTTTCAATGTCTAAATCAAGTTCAAGGTTATATCAAGATTAACGTTTATTTTACTCTCTAGATTATATCAAGGTCAATGACATTTGTTTCTCGGAAAAAATCAATAGTTTCGCGTCTGCGCACATCTCACAATTTACTATATATTGCACAAGGTCAGTTCCGCTCCCCAGTCAGATAAGAATAACATGAATACTTATGAATAATTTCAAGTTATAAATATGGTCGAGCATAAAAAGTCGTATGAAACTTGCCTATAATGGTAATTAAGACGCTCGTATGAAAATTATGAAACTCGCTTGCGCTCGTTTCATAAACATACTCGCGTCTTAATTACTACCATTATAGGCTCGTTGCATAATGTACTATTACAAAACTTTAGCAGCGCCACTAAAATTGGTCTCGTCTGAAAGGACCCTTAATTTAATGTTATGGAGCAATATTCGAGTTCTGACATGACAAACTGGAGTACGGAAATTAAAAATTACGTAACGCCATTTTTGTTTACTATAAATTCCATTTTATCTCGCCGGGATTTGAGCACAGGACTTCGGGTCTAATTTTTCATGTCACATGGCACCTGGTCATATTTACTAGCTTTCAATGTCTTTATTCCTATAACGGTTTCCTGTAACTTCTTTAAATTTATTTGGCTACACGATACACAACGCTTAATACTGTCACAACAAAATTTATTTTCTGTAATAAAAATGTCGTAAGGCAGTTTCCAAGACCGACACAAGCTTAAATAAAAATTATATTAGTTTATTTTACAGACTGAGAGGAGAGGGACACACTGAAGTTTTAATTACTGACAGGACCATCATTCTAGTATGTTGGACCGATATGCACCTTGGCGAACAAACAGGTTCCAAGCTAACGTCGTTTAGTTACAATTCTTTCCAGAAAACAAGGTGGCTGAAAACAATGCTTTGCTATTAATTAGAGACGTTCACCCAACAGGGTTCATTAACCAAATACTTTACCGGTTAACTCTTCTTCCTTATCTGACACTGTCATCTAGAAAATTCTTTCATAATATTTACTAATTACATCTGTTCCTATCATTTACCTTCTCGTTACTTTCACGCACTTCTTTGTTGTTATTTCTAATACCCATTTTTCAACTTAATTATATCTAATCTTCCCCTCTGTTTTCTTATGTTACTTATGTTGCCTTGGGAACCACTTAAAGAAAGAAGACTTTTCAATTCCCTGTTATTACTATTTTAAAATCCCATCTTTTCCTTTAATCACAGTCGACCTGGTTGGCGAGTTGGTATAGCGCTGGCCCTCTATGCCCAAGGTTGCGGGTTCGATCCCGGGCCAGGTCGATGGCATTTAAGTGTGCTTAAATGCGACAGGCTCACGTCAATAGATTTACTGGCATGTAAAAGAACTCCTGCGGGACAAAATTCCGGCACATCCGGCGACGCTGATATAACCTCTGCAGTTGCGAGCGTCGTTAAATAAAACATAACATTTATAACCTTCAATCACCAACTCAAGACTTAAGATAACATAATTATTAATTTCTATATTACACACTTTATTGCAAACCTTTTCTTTTCGTTGGTATTTGCCTCAACTACTTTGTCATTTAGGTAATAGCTTTTCATTTTACTATCTCTCACAGGATTGCTAGACACATACTGAGTGGCCTACAACAGTTTTCAAATGTTTAGAATATTTTTTATTGTTTTTCATTTGTTTATTCAATTGTTTTTAGACTTTAATATACTTAACGTAAGACAAATTTATTATATTGTATTAATAAAATTCTTACATAAAAATCGAAATAATTTTGAATTGTATTCTCATTGTTATGAAACAGAAGGTATGAATTCTTTAAGAGTGTTTGAACCAAAATGCAACACTGCTACAGTATTTAATCATAGTAGTAATTTAGGCGCAAGAATATATACCAAATTTATATTTAAATATTCTAATCTTGTCAATACTAATAGTTCTAGTATTAAATTTAAAAAGTTGTGTATGGATTTTATAAAAATTGAACAATTCTAATTTTAAATTTATATATTGTGAATTTTATTAGTAACAACAATGTAATTTATTCGTCACAACAGTAATTCCTTCCTACAATTCACCTTAAACGCTCTCGTCAACAATTGGATCTTCACTCAACAAAGTATTCGTTATAGCACTCCACCGACGACAATGACAATTTACTTGGACTATTACGCACAACAATGAACTGTTAATCTTAACTAATATTTACAAAGCACTATTTACAAATCAGAACTACCAGTTCTCAGTTCACAGTTCTTCTATCTCAGTCACTCGAGTTCACAGTATCTCGAACCACAGACCTTCAGAGACAGTTCACTGTACTCGAACTCGGGTCCCTCCAACTGCGGTCCACTGCACTCGAACTCAGGTCCCTCCAACTGCGGTCCACTGCACTCGAACTCAGGCCTTCGGATGCTGACGCAGATGCGGACGCACACTCGAGTCGAACTCCGGCACACAAGTCTGGCTTGCTTGCTCTGGCTTACTCACTGACTGAATGACTGAAAACTCAGAAAACTGCTGTCGTTCCTTCGCGACCGTAATTTATAACCACAGCGACGTAACCTCGAAGGTTCCACCCGTCTCTAGAGATGGCATTCCAGAGAAATCCAGAGCCCTCTCCTCTCTACCAGCACCAGATGCGCGCGCAAACTCGTCGCGTGACGTAATACTCCCTCTCTCTTCTCTCCACCGCGCGACGTCACTCAATGTTCCGTGGAGCCTGTGCGATCTGCTTTCATGCGGGACGCTGGTCGTGAGTTCGAATCTCACGTCGCTGTCACAATATTATAATTGCATAATAGACATAAGACAAATTGTATTGTGTACTTATTAATTTCAATTCAGTAATTCGTCCCTAAGCACGAGTTCTACTCTTTCAGGGGCGAGCTAAAGTTTTTCTGTATATATTATATTTTATGTTACAATTATTGGCAAAATAAAATTAGCTGAAGATGATGACTGCCAGCTACCTTTCACCTTATAGCCTAAGTGGTGGTTCTGTTATCCACTGTCTTATAGATTACCATTTCTAACTATTTTAGCAATCTGTAGTTTTCATTTCTTGGTATTCCAATGGAAGAGTATTTAAAACATTCTCACACTTACTTAAAATTTCTTTTAGAGAACCCAGTGGATCATTGCCGCACTCACATAAGCCCGCTATTGGTCCCTATCCTGAGAAATATTAATCCATTCTCTATCATCCTATCCCACCTCCCTCAAATCCATTTTAATATTATCCTCCCATCTACATCTCAGCCCCCGAAAGATCTTTTTCCCTCCGGTCTCCCAACTAGCACTCTATACGCATTTCTGGATTCACCATATGTGCTATGCCCTGCCCATCTCACAGGTCTGGATTTAATATTTCTAATTATGTCAGGTGAAGAATACAATGCGTGCAGTTCTACGTTGTGTAATTTTCTCCTTTCTCCTGTAACTTCACTCCCCTTAGCCTCAAATATTTTCTTAAGCAACTTATTCTCAAACACCCTTAACCTCTGTTCATCTCTCAAAGTGAGAGTCCAAGTTTCACAACCATACAGAACAATCGGTAATATAACTGTTTTATAAATGCTAACTTTCAGATTTTTTGACAGCAGACTAGATGATAAAAGCTTCTCAACCGAATAATAACAGGCATTTCCCATATTTATTCTGAGTTTAATTTCCTCCCGAGTGTCATTTATATTGTGAAACTTGGACTCTCACTTTGAGAGAGGAACATAGGTTAAGGGTGTTCGAGAATAAGGTGCTTAGGAAAATATTTGGAGCCTAAAAGGAATGAACTTACAGGAGAATGGAGAAAGTTACACAACACAGAACTGCACGCATTGTATTCTTCATCTGACATAATTAGGAACATTAAATCCAGACGTTTGAGATGGGAAGGGCATGTAGCACGTATGGGCGAATCCAGAAATACATATAGTGTGTTAGTTGGGAGGCCGGAGGGAAAAGGACCTTTAGGGAGGCTGAGACGTAGATGGGAAGATAATATTAAAATGGATTTGAGGGAGGTGGAATATGATGATTGAGAATGGATTAATCTTGCTCAGGATAGGGACCAATGGTGGGCTTATATGAGGGCGGCAATGAACCTCCGGGTTCCTTAAAAGCCAGTAAGTAAGTAAATACGTAAGTAAGTGTGATTTATATTTGCTACTGTTGCTCCAAGATATTTGAATTTTTCTACCTTTTCGAAGGATAAATCTCCAATTTTTATATTTCCATTTAATGCTATGTTCTGGTCACGAGACATAATCATATACTTTACCTTCCAGGGATTTACTTCCAAACCTGTCTCTTTACTTCGAGTAAAATGTCCGTGTTTTCCCTAATCGTTTGTGGATTTTCTCCTAACATATTCACGTCATCCACATAGACAAGCAACTGATGTAAGTCGTTCAATTCAAAACCCTCTGTGTTATTCTGGACTTTCCTAATGGCATACTCTAGAGCAATGTTAATAAAAGTTTAAGTCATACTGTTTCTCATGAAATATAACCCTATTACTAAAAAAATATTGTGACTAGATATGTAAATGACATCCAAGATATAATGGTCACCTACAATTCGAATAATGAAATTAAACTTTGCACAAATATTTATCACAGACCAAATTATTTTTGGTGGCAAAATTGAAAAATGGTAGAAATTAACATTAAATATTTCACCAGAATCCAACAGTGCTTACCTTTAAAACCCCTTTGTCCTATAATAACAGAAATAAAAACAACTATATACACTCACTGATAGGGCAGGTCATGAACTACTTGATCTATTCTGGAAATAATTATTAATCTAAAATCGATTTGCTTCTGGCTAGAATTGAAACCAAGACCGATATGCTACCAGCGCCATATTTCATTTCGAGCTAAATTGTCTCTCATTTTCCTACATTCGTTTTATATAGAGGTTCTTTTTCGTGTCTATGTCAATATATTTTCAATTTTTCTTTCTAATTGTTCACTTTTGGTCCTCTTACATCCCCTCATCTAGTCCTATTTCTTTTGTAATTTTTCTTTTCACTCTTTCCATCTTCTTCGTGTATTCTTTCGAGTTTGATGGACGTTTCCAATTTAGAGTACACCAAACTAACAATAATATACAGAACACAACAATGCACCGCAAATACACACGCCTTTACATACGAATGTGACATATTGTGAGCAAGAAACAAAGGAAAATCGAACGTGAAGTAGGAAACCAGAAGAGACCTATCACGAAATAATCATAAAGGAGGAATTAAAACAAAAGAAGGTACAAACAACAATAAACCAGAAGATTAAAACATTAGTTCCTGTGTAGCTTACAAAAAAAAAGGCGATGTGGTATGGAAAGAATAATTTATATACGTAACACTGAGTTTAAAATTACATTTCTTGTGAATTATGTCGCATTATTTACCTTATCATTAGGAAAATTCGCTCTATTCCCCAGTCCTTTGTTTCTAGAGCAGCACCTCAAGTTCAATGTTTCCATGGATACCAGTCTATGAAATTGCTTACCTGTAACAAGAGAAAAACGCAAAATGATATTATTACGGTTTTGTTAGTCTAACTCTTCGGATTTCCTTTGTCCTGAAGAAGAATCGGCACTTTAAGTAGTGGTAAACTAATTTAGGAATAATATCCTTGATGTGTTCTCTGCAACAACCTGCTCCCGAAGACTGGATCGTAAGAGCGTCAATAGTGTCAAGACAGTCATAGAAGATATCACCCCACATTGCACTCGCTGAGCTAATCTTTTCTTTAATTTTCATTTCTGTTTGAAGAAGTACGTCGTACACAGCTTGGAAGGGATGGGTTAAAAAACTGACGTTCCTACCGGATCCGTAGTCCTTGATTTGGGGGAGAGCTGTCGAAGGGAATGGACACAGAGGGTACACGCAATAAACTTAGAGGAATGATTTGCGACCTAACCTACCACATGATACACTAAACATCTGTCAATCAACACGGCAGGAGTGGTATTTACCAACTCGGGCACAGCACTTTCCCAGCCTTGACCATGCATTTCTTCACAAAGAACAATTTTTTCTTTTATACAAGTTTCTACAGACTTCTTAACTGCCTTATTACGTAATAATGTCTTTTGTCACTATTTCTACCGTATCCCGATCTACAACCCGGAGCAAAACAGTACGGCATTTTTGCAATTATTTTGTAAACCACCACACAATATTCTTTTGTCACTGGTTAATTCAAAGCACAACAAATTGAAGACTTCTACACAAACCCAAACAACAATGCATACTAACAACCCCTAACAACTTTCACCATTAAACGCGCGAGAAATTGTATTTTCGAGGTGTCTGACCTCAGGAAAACGATGGACTTTAGCGATCGAAGCGCCACTAGTTCTCAGGTCCGCCACCGACAATGAGAGAACAGAGGCGTGCGTACACTATTCCTTCTATTCGTCCTGGTCTAACTTATGACTATGGTGCACAAGAACCCCATGATATACCGTATTCCGATCTACAACCCGGAGCAAAACAGTACGGCATTTTTGCAATTATTTTGTAAACCACCACACAATATTCTTTTGTCACTGGTTAATTCAAAGCAAAACAAATTGAAGACTTCTACACAAATCCAAACAACAATGCATACTAACAACCCCTAACAACTTTCACCATTAAACGCGCGAGAAATTGTATTTTCGAGGTGTCCGACCTCAGTCAAACGATGGACTTTAGCGATCGAAGCGCCACTAGTTCTCAGGTCCGCCACCGACAATGAGAGAACAGAGGCGTGCGTACACTATTCCTTCTATTCGTCCTGGTCTAACTTATGACTATGGTGCACAAGAACCCCATGATATAGGCAAATAGAAATACAAATGTTATAGTAAAAAGTGGCAGGGAATTTAAGAATATCCCTATGACTGCGAGTAATATCTTTACAGTAATTACGCTAATGTAATTAGGATAAATAAACATAACGTTCTGTAAAATTTATTTAAACTTAGTAGTTAAAAAATGTTAGCATACAACTTTAAATTACAAGATAGCAACATAATAATGTAACTGTACATACAAAATTATTTTCTGCTGTCTGAGATTATTCTTATACTCCAGATAAAACAGTCTGTCTTTTCAAGACACATATGCTACCTTATTTCTTTTGACTCCGTCTAACATTTGCATTTCCTGCAAGACATACACCGAGTCGTATTTTCCTCGGTGGTTTCTTCACACATGAAAAAAAAAACCAAGAGTCTTGATTTTGATTGCTTCCTGAAGGGAATTAATTTCCATGAATGAGTCATTTTAAAATGCAGTCCATTCATGGGAACTCCAGCTTGTCTATCCATAGCGACTTTGCTATTTTCTAATCACACTTCAAGAGCGCTGAAGAGGTTATACAAAATTTATGAATATACAGCTAAAAATGAAGCAGACAGAACAATGCTTTCAGCTATATATGTCAATTCATAACTTAATGTCATTAAGCCAATCTACTCCGTACTTAAAGTTAGGTTAAAATTGCAGTAAAAATAACAAACGCGTATTTGAGCTTCTTGTTCAGCCCACGTGTTTGCTGCCGCCAGCAAGACAACTCAGGAGTGACATACACGAGGGGGAAGCCTTCAGGTAAGGTTTCACGCATACGCAGTTAAGGCTGGTTCACAACAAACCGGGAACGAGAACCAGAATGAAAACGAGAAGCAGAGGACGTGAATATGAACATTTTTGATTCACAATAAATCGAGAACGTAGACGACTATGCATATCGATATGCATGTCAATAACGATATGTAAAGTCGATATTACGCATTCTGATGTTGTTTGTGTATAATTGACCAATGGCTTTCTCTCATGAGTACAAGACAGCGAACATAAACACAGGTTAACCAACTTCGAAATTTCAACTGAAACATTTCATTAGGTACGGTCACAGTCGCGAAGCTCAATACGTAGTAAATATGCAAACATTAGATAGTTGCTCACCACTAGGATCGCTAATATCGCCTCATTACAGGCAATGCAAAACAGAACCGTCACAGTCTATTGTTTCTAGCACCCTCAAAACTCAAGCTTCGTGACTGTATAAAGTAGACTGTGGTACGGTACTATAAATATGCCCATGCGTGGTGGGAATATAATGGTGAAGCAGTGCGCAGCCTCGCCCGTTCTCCTACTACGTGATGTCGTCACGCGGGAAGCACTGCAGACTGTCTCGCAGCTTGCTTGCTAGTTTAGCTTAGCTTAGCTCAGCTGCGTAAGGTTTTGGAAGTGGGGTAGGTTAATTGATTATAAATACCAAGAAGCTGTATTAACTAATCCCTTCCCTACTAACGTCTTGTCAGGAACGTGATGCGCTCCCAAAGCATAGCCGTCTAGACATGACGTCTTTGTGACCCTGCGACTTTTATTGACAGTTTTCATTCAAGCTGTCAAATGCAGTTTTTCAAGCTGTCTATTTAGAGGATTGTTGTATGTTATAAAACGATCTTTCGTGAAGAAGAGGAGTTATTTTCCTCTAAATATACGCGAAAGGTTTTCCAGAATTCTAACTGTTTGAATAAAAGTGCATTGAAGTTCTGTCCTGCATTCCAAGTGGAATGAACAAAGTTTAAGAAAGGGAATCAGAATCGAAGTCTTATAAGAGTTATTGGCAGTAAAGTGACATGACAGAAAAGGTTGTCTACGAAGCACAACATTCACATGGTCAACATAAAGGAAAAAAGGGTAACAATGAAGGGGAATAAACAGTGGTGAAACTGAAGGGTGTAATAGAGTACAATAACGTTATGTTGTGGGTTGACTGCCAGGTCAGCGTCAGAATGAAATCTTATATCCCTTCTCCATTATGGGAAAATACGTAAAAAAAATCTACAGAAATGTTTCTTCAATATAATGTTTATGGTACTTTTCAGCTTTTCAATGTCTACGTAATTGCATGTAAGACCGTGAAGGGAAGCAAACCCAGGAAGGAAAGGATCTATACAAATCTTCGATTTGACCTGGAAGCAGGCATTTTATAGAGGGTTAACTTTGCCTAACTGAAGTGTTAGTGAAAGGGGAGGGGATGCTGGAGTTACGACGACAATGTTACAAGCAAACTGTTGGGCTTATTCCCCCCCTCCCAGAACCTGCAAAGTTTGTAAATCTCACAAGAAATGTTTTGTACTGGAATCTTTCGAAACTTAACATACTGTTCAAACTGTTACCAAATTATGAGTATAATATCACAATTTTTAGTAAAAGACCCATGTTTATTGCAAACGACCTCCACCTGCCTTTAAATGCCACTTACCGGACACCACCAATTCACTGTCTGCGCGTAGATTTAAATAAGGATTCCAGGCAATAAACCCGTCCTTTTAAATCTTACTGCATGAACTTAAAGGTAGCAACAAGCAAACTTTAGAAAATAGTCAATAATGAGCATTTGTTAAAGGCAGGTGTCGAATTAATTACGTTCATTCTGGTGTACTGCTTTCGTTAGAAGATATCTTAAGTTCATGGACTTAACTCGGTTTGATCCATTCAGAGTGATGGACAGAATACGTTCTGAATCAGACCTTCGATTTCAGACTGACTGAAAATGCGAATTACAACAAATGTCAAGTGTAGCATGATGAAGTGTCCCTAAAAGAAGGCAAATTCGAAAAAAAAAAACGCATTTTCGATAAAATGTGGACTTAACGCGTTTTGATTCCGAGCTCCTCAAATACGTTCAATAAAGTTTCATCGTCAACATTTTTACATTACTTAAAAAAAACACACATCAGTTTTTCATTCCAGTGATTCTGCATATTTCGTTTAGTAAAATGCTCCTGCACACAATTTTAATATCTGAATATTTTTTTACACAAAGTAAGTCCACAATTTCCACATCTGACATTAATTTTGGTATTGTGAACGACTTTCTTGTTAGCAGCTAGTACTTGAAATAGACCTTGATTCACCCTCACTAACCACTTCTGTATTATCTTTCTCATTACCACTTTCTTTCTTCAACTCCGCCGGTAAATCAATTTCCAATAGCACTATAATATCACTTTCACCCAAAACATTAAGGCTGCTATTATCTACAAAACAACTCATGTCTATGTTCTGTATCCCTGAATACAACTAGATTTGAATAAACACCAATAAAGAAAGAACAAATTTACCAACTCAAGTTTTACACTGCAAGTAAATGGTAAAGCGGAGAATTGAAACAGTAAACGACTTTAACGGCATTACAAACAGGTACAACAATGGACAAAAATCACATGAAATGCCAAGGGTGGGTAAAATCTGTCCACTAACTAATACTTCAAATTATTAGTCTGCTATATTTGAAATCTGAAACAGAACACATGTGTGCATACTTTATCATGTTAGAGACAAATAGAGTAAAGGTGAAAGCTGTCAGATTTCATTGATTCAAAAAAATTTAGAAAATAAATAGGGTGGGCAATTTTTTCCAGCTGTGATAATGCTAGGGTTAAGTGAGAAAATAATTATTTTATGCCCATTGATTGACTCCTTTTTTGTTCCTCTATTGACATTCGAGACAATTGAATCCTTCCATTTACTGAAGTCTTTTCTGACTGGAAGTTGTTAAAATATACCACAGCTTTAACATTTTATGAGACATGTAATCAAGTCCTTTTAGCTTAGAAAGTTTTGAAGAACTATGAGAAAATTATTCCCTTCTGCGGAGCGACTCACATGTGAAACATTTTAACAATATGATACACAGGAACATACCAGTTAATAGTTATTATAATGCTGTAATTACTCACGTTTCGTTATTTAAGTCTAATGCACTATCCTCTGATACATGTTCGTCTGAATTGGTTTTGAAGTGGCCTGAAGAGTACATGAACTATTGGCAATGATGTCATGAATTTCTTTTCTCCTTCTCCGTTTTTCACATCTGTCCAATCTCAGATTATCTGTTGATTTTCGTTTCAAGCGAGACTGCGCCAGAGCTTTTGTGAGTACAGCGTCTACTTTCAGATTACGACTGCTTTTTGGTTCATAATTTAGGAGTTTCTGCTTTAAAGGTACTTCGTAACTTGACTCCTCAAAATGAAGTGAACATATTCGAGCTGAAACAACATTGTCTTAAGATTTTTACCCCCTTTCTTTTCCCTCAGAGCAATCTATGGAATAAGTCAAACAATAAGTTTAACATGAAAATATATTTTGCAAATGAGTTGCGAAGCAAATAAAATTTAGTAACACGCGAGAAAACTCATCGTGCTGTAAATTGACTTCATCCTCCCTTCTACAATCATGCAACCATTGTCTTGCCAAGTCTTCATTCTTCGGAAAACTATAATATTTTACGTCAGTTCCTTTTGTTTTTCGATTGTAACTCAAACAACCAGATACTGCACATCCAGGCATACTAATAGCATGTGTCACATTAATAGCATTACTGATACAAGAATAACATTCAATATAATATATATATATTATATATATATATATATATATATATATATATATATAAACAAAGAATTAACACCGTGCACGTACACACAATAGCTGTTTGTTTTGTTCCTCGAGCACTGCGGCACGAATTAGCTCTCCGCTGCTGCTTCCCAAGTGACGACATGCGCAGTAGAAAACGAGTTTGAGTCAACCGTCTGCTACACCATTATATTCCCACCACGTGCCCATGCATCTTTATTATCACAACCTATTTTAAGTCTACCATAACGTGAAATAATTAGAGAAGAAACATTTGTAACAGAACAAAAATGAACACAACAGTAGTTATTGAATTGAAGCATGAATATGTTAAATGTTATGTTTTATTTAACGACGCTCGCAACTGCAGAGGTTATATCAGCGTCGCCGGATGTGCCGGAATTTTGTCCCGCAGGAGTTCTTTTACATGCCAGTAAATCTACTGACATGAGCCTGTCGCATTTAAGCACACTTAAATGCCATCGACCTGGCCCGGGATCGAACCCGCAACCTTGGGCATAGACGGTCAGCGCTATACCAACTTGCCAACTAGGTCGACAGCATGAATATGTAGTGTGTAATACAACCAATACAGTAATAAAATATGATTCACTTATGTTCAAAGATGCAGCTATTGAAAGCCACGTATTCTCCTTCATTTTCTCATCTTTATACGAGGCGCGCCGCTTATCGTAAAAGTGAGGATTTTCCTCAACACTCAATATTAGAATCTAATCAAATAAAACTTGCTCTATGATGCACAGCACAGAACAAAATAATGCATAGGTTATGTCACGGTCTTCTTACTATAAAATATACGATGAAAAAATAGCTTTTAGGGGCAATAGAATGAATCTAGTGGGCTGTGATCGGAAACGTGAACGCCAAAGTTGAAACTTGGCCAACTCTCCGTTCCCGATCCCGGGCTCCGGCAAGCTTTTCGTTAATTGTAAATGCTCACATTTAATTGTACACATTTTAACAATTTTACCGTTTTCGTTTCGATTCTCGTTTCCGGTTTATTGTGAACCAGTCTTTAGTATGACTAAGGATATAGCAACGGTTCATCGATGGCTACTCGTCCCTACGTCTGTTGCAGGGACGTCACTGTACTCATTCCTACGCTCTCCCCGTACGGCAAGGGACGTGGTGTCTTATCTCTGTGCAGGGACCGAAAATTCGCAGTGTGGTAATAATAGTAATAATTCAACTACACTTTCATCTGTAGAAGTTTTAGAAATGTCGAAATTAAAAGAGAGATGGCCCATAAATATTACCAGGAGCCCTCTATCAGGAACAGAATTCGTTTAGACGTGCCGTAAATCTACGATGGAATAGCCATAGCTTTACTTCCCTCCTGGAGGATGTTACGCTACGGATTTTATTGCCCTTTAAAACCAATCGTTTCCAGCGGTCTTCGAACTCACAAACCTAAGATTCAATCGCTTTGTAACCGCAAAACTAAACGTAATGACTACTTACTTACTTACAAATGGCTTTTAAGGAACCCGAAGGTTCATTGCCGCCCTCACATAAGCCCGCCATCGGTCCCTATCCTGTGCAAGATTAATCCAGTCTCTATCATCACACCCCACCTCCCTCAAATCCATTTTAATATTATCCTCCCATCTACGTCTCGGCCTCCCTAAAGGTCTTTTTCCCTCCGGCCTCCCAACTAACACTCTATATGCATTTCTGGATTCTCCCATACGTGCTACATGCCCTCCCAATCTCAAACGTCTGGATTTTAAGTTCCTAATTATGTTAGGTGAAGAATACAATGCGTGAAGTTCTGTGTTGTGTAACTTTCTCCATTCTCCTGTAACTTCATCCCTCTTAGCCCCAAATATTCTCCTAAGCACCTTTTCTCAAACACCCTTAACCTATGTTCCTCTCTCAGAGTGAGAGTCCAAGTTTCACAACCATACAGAAGAACCGGTAATATAACTGTTTTATAAATTCTAACTTTCAGATTTTTGGACAGCAGACGGGATGATTAGAGCTTCTCAACCGAATAATAACACGCATTTCCCATATTTATTCTGCGTTTAATTTCCTCCCGAGTGTCATTTATATTTGTTACTGTTGCTCCAAGATATTTGAATTTTTCCACCTCTTCGAAGGATAAATCTCCAATTTTTATATTTCCATTTCGTACAATATTCTGGTCACAAGACCTAATCATATACTTTGTCTTTTCGGGATTTACTTCCAAACCGATCGCTTTACTTGCTTCCAGTAAAATTTCCGTGCTTTACCTAATCGTTTGTGTATTTTCTCCTAACATTGCTACTTAGTGGATTTATTTATTTATTTTAGTAGGTTATTTTACGACGCTTATCAATATCTCAGGTTATTTAGCGTCTGTATGAGAAGGTGATAATGCTGGTGAAATGAGTCCGGAGTCCAGCACCGAAAGTTACCCAGCATTTGCTCTTATTGGGTTGAGGAAAAACCCCGGAAAAAACCTCAACCAGGTAACTTACCTCGACCGGGAATCGAACCCGGGACACCTGCTTTCGCGGTCAGACGCGCTAACCGTTACTCCACAGGTGTGGACTTCTTAGTGGAAAGACAGAGGAAAGCAGAGGAGCAAAATAGGCTGAATGAAGAAAAAGAAACAGCAAGGAAAGGAAGAAGCGAAAAAATTTAACGAAATTAATAAAGAGAGTGGAACAAGAAGAAGAAGAAGACAAGCAGTTGAAGGAGGTATTTGCAGCATCAAACAATTGCTTCTGTAGAAATCGTTTGTAAATATGCCGTGCACAATATGAAAATTTCTCAAGATGAAATTGTTTCCGGCACAAAGAAACCTGATACCGTTGTTTATAGAGTCGAGGAATGTTTATAAGTTGGATGCATTGTTTCTGAAGTTACTTAAGGTATTAACAGATTTAGAGTTAGTAACGGATATTGGATTCAAGCAGGATAACAGATGGAAGAACAAAGTTAGTTCCAATACGAGCGTCAAAACCCTACCCCGTAAAGAACATCCGAAGTTCTCCCTCAAAATCCTTTATTTCATACTATATAAATTATTTCACAGTACTCCAATGGTATAGCTTCACCACCTCTAAAAATTCAAGTTCAATTCCAGATAGAGTAAACTACGAATTCTTTGGGAGGAGGAACAGTGTTTGTGACTGGTTTCTATGGAAACTACTATTTATTTCCTTATAACAGATTGCTAAGATTGCTATTGAATTCTGAGGTACATAGGTTCATACCCGACAAAGGACGATTCCAACAAGAACTACCAAACTTCGTTTCTTTGAAAGGAAAGTAGGGGCTGTTTTCCGTATGTTATATTTATGGTATACAAGAATATACAGGGTGTACATAAAGTCTTCCCCTGGATATAAACATTTATTACTGAGAAAACTACGTTAGATACAGGGACGCGCTTTTTAGAAAATGATACCTTAACTTACGAAGTTATCATGCATACCTTACAAATTGTGCTCCGTTTGTTGCAAGAAGAACGGGTTCTGAGGTACATAGGTTCATACTCGACGAAAGACGACGGACTTTTAATTACAACAAAATCTACCAAACTCCGTTTCTTTGAAAGGAAAGTAGGGGCTGTATTCCGTATGATATATTTATGGTGTAAAAGTATATACAGGGTGTACATAAAGTCTTTTCCTGATTATAAACTTTTATTACTGAGAAAATTACTTTAGATACAGGGTCGTACTTTTTAGAAAATGATAGCTGAACTTACGAAGTTTTCATGCATACACTACAACTTGTGCTCCGTTTGTTGCCCGAAGAACGAGTTCTGAGATACTTAGGTTCATACCCGACAAAGGACGATGAACTTAATTACAACAAAAACTACCAAACTTCGTTTCTTTGAAAGTAAAGTAGAGTCTGTATTCCGTATGATATATTTATGCCGTGAAAGTATATACAGGGTGTACATAAAGTCTTCCCCTGAATATAAACATTTATTACTGAGAAAACTACTTTAGATACAGGGACGCGCTTTTTAGAAAATAATACCTCAACTTACGAAGTTTTCTTGCATACTCTTCAGCTTGTGTTCCGTTTGTTGCTCGGAGAACGTCAGATCGAAACCCGATTTCATGCCATGTTTGTCCCCGCCATTTCGCTTTTCCGATTCCCGAAACCGAACACTGTGCCTGTCACCTCACATTGTAGCACGTTTGCCAGCTGAACAGAGATGCGCTAGGGCCTAGGTTCGATTTCCGCTTGGGCCTATTACATGGCTGGGTTTTTCCGAGGTTTTCCCCAACCGTAACGCGAATGTGTGACTAATCAATGACAAATATTCGGCCTCATCTCGTCAAACACCAATTCCATCGACACTAAGTGACTTAGTAGTTGATTCAGCGTCGTTAAATAACCAAGAAAACATTTCCCCATGACACCAATTGCTTTTAAAGAACGATTGTGTCAGGTAACCACAACTTCAGAATAAAAAGCTCCTTGACAACATATTCAACTAAAAACTTATTTGCGATTTTAAACTAGATTATCTCCCTGTATCAAGAAACTAAGTTATTGCGGATGTTACACGCTTGTGTTTAATGCCTGTAATAAAACCTGTATTATCTTCTGATAACGGTACAAAGTTGTCTCGACATCAGAACTACCTGTTAGCAACTCAGCGACAATAGTCTTAAAATGCGTGATCAGATATGTTACGCCATTCTCCCATGAAGTCAAGTCTAGAATCAGACCTTGGGTAGCATCTCTGTAAATTTATTACATGCGTGAGAAAACAGTATGTAATGCGTCCCCGAGAATTGCTTTCAACGCAATTTCACAAGAAGAGTCAATTTATCAAGCCCAGATATTCGAGTTTGTATTTGTAAAAAGCAAAGCAGAATTTGTGATTGGCGAGAACATTTGACTCGCTTGGCTTTAAGAGATCCAGCCCAGAATAAATTCATGGACTTAAGCTTACTTTGGCCCATTATGCAACCCGTATATCCTGCACGAACTGGCTGGCATTCATGAATCCGATGCTAGTAGGTGAGTCATCCTGACTCAGTTCTGACAAGAACCAGGTCCTATTCCCAGGTGAATATCTGGTAGGCCTCAAGTCCTTGGGCCTCGAGGCCTATATCCTTGAATCTTTTATCAGCACAGGAAATCCGTACTACTCCTTACACTTCACCACAACATATGTTTATCTATTCGAAATGAGAGATGCAGTGAGAGGAAAGTGGAGAGTGTTGGTGGAATAATAGAGGAAAAATGATAATAATAATAATAATAATAATAATAATAATAATAATAATAATAATAATAATAATAATTTATTTCATTTTACCTGCCAGAATTGAGGCTGATCTGTAATAAGTCCTAAATATATATCTTGATTACATAACTTTTAACATTATATCACTCCGGAATATATATTATATGCAGGGAACGGATTTATATGGACTAAAAATATATGAAATATGTAAATATATATGTAGTTATTTTTACCAAAATATGGAATTAAATATGGATTTTTACCAAAATATGGAATTAAATATGGACTTAAAATTATAAAAAAATGACTATGTACGTTAAATATTGGTACATTTTAATCAAACTAAACAAAAAATATAATGGACGTACCTTATCTTCCAATGTAGTTTCAACAAAACACAATTTTTATTGTCTGTTACCATAACAATAGGTTACAAACATTTCTTTCAAGTGCTGAAAAGTGAATCTTCTTCTATTGTCTCTGAGGATAGATTTATACTGACTAAAAGAGCGTTCGACGTCACAAGAAGTAACTGGTACATAATTCAATTTCACAATGTCTGCTGGGGATAAGTCCAAGTTAATCTTCACTGTTGATTCACCACTCATCACAGCAACAACCTTTTGTAGTTCTTCATATCCAGGGTTTTTTGAAAGTACAGTGTCCACCTTAGCTCTTACTGCATCTGCAACTTTACCTCTACCACGATTCAGTTGTTCCACAGTACTATTTATAATTTCAAAACTTTCAGATAGTGAAAGGTGCCTATTTTGGAGACTTTTGAGCGTTTTTATGATGCATGAAAATGTATGCTGAATGTGAGCTAAGTCATTCTTCACACTTATGTCACAGGTAACTGTTTTCGCAGTATCAATTGAGATGCATCTTCAGAGTCCAATGCAAGGAGAACATTGTTAATAGAGTCTATATGTTCGGCATAATATTCAACTGCTTCTAGCCATGTACCCCATCTAGTTAAAATTGGCTTTGGTGGCAATGGAATTTCAGGGTACATTTCTTTCAACACGTTAACTCTACTGGGAGCTTTGAGAAATACTTTTTTCACTGATGAAATCAACAAATCTACTTTAGGGAAATTGTCTCTGACCACTTCTGCCACACGATGAAATGCATGCGCCACACAAGTAAAATGAGTCAATTTAGGATATACAACAGATAATGCTTGTCCAGCTTTGACCATATAAGGGGCAGCATCGCTAATAAAGAATAACACATTATCGTACATAATACCCTTTGGCCACAGGATACCCATAGCTTCGTTGAACAGTTTAACTATAGTTTTGTTATTGCACTTTTCTAGAACATCACAATGTAAAAGAATTCGTTCAGAATATTGTTCACTTAACAAACCGATAACTACATTACCAACAAGTCTACCTTCTTTGTCGGGAGTCTCATCAATGGAAACCCAAATTGAACTATCTTTAATTTCATCTCTTATCTTCTGTATTGTCTCATCGTAGATGGATGGAGCATACGTCTTCCTAAGTGTTGACTCATCCGGGATTGTATGTTGAGTATATTTTTCAAGGAATTCCCTGAAGACCTTATTCTTTAGTTTGTAGAGAGGAATATCAGCAGAGATGAGAGAACGGCACAGGTCGATGCTAAACTCAGATCTTACATTCGATGTTGTTGGTTGTGTTAAAAACAATTGTCTCTGCTTGGAATTTAGTTGTTTGTTGGCCTGATGTTTACTAGTTGTAATGTGTTGTTGCACCAGGAACTTTTGTGTAGATGATACTGCACACTGACACAAATTACAAAATAATATTTTATTGTCAGTTGACAAACCATCTTCTTTAAATTCTGAAATGTAACTTGTTAGTTTTGATTTTAAATTGACTGAATGACGTACTTTTGGCATATTTACCGTCTTTATAGTATGATTTACAAAACTGAACCTATGTGTACTCTGACTGGCATTTAACTGTTGAGCTGCACAACTGAAGTCTGTTAAAAATTTTAAATTAAATTAATACAGTTTTGTAACTTACTTTCCCATTGTTGATAGGACTGCTAATTTTCAAATAACTCTGATGTTAAAGGGATTACTGAACATGTGTTTAAATCTCTATTGTTGAAATGTATTTTTAAAAGTTAATGGAATTTTGTTTTGTTTTATTGTTAAACCTAATATAATATGGACTGTTTTATATGAAATATGGAAAATATATGGAAATTAACGAAAATATGTACTAAACTCTAAAATATGGAAAAATATGGAAAATAAAAGTAGGATTGTTCAACCCTACACATTGTGAAACATAAAGATAATGCAAAATATAAATTATATTAGCTTTATAAGTAAATATGTATTTACATATAAATCCTTTCCCTGATTATATGTCTTTCTCGTGTTAAATTCTCTTATACCTGGTTAACATGTTTCATGGACTGTAACCAACATGGTTACAAAGAAGAGCTAAACACAATAAAATACAGGGACATCATTTTATTTTTTCTTCAATTTTTATTGTACCTGAGTTTTTTAATGTACTTCACTCCCACCCCTTCTACTAACGAAGTTCAATCGTCCTCCACACATATTCAAGACCGCATATACAGTCATAGTAGCCTTACGCTCATAGTAAACAGTACGTTTCAAAAATATGTTCGCGTTTTCCAGTGACGAAAGAGCTTTCAATATTGAATAATTTTGGCACAGCTTACTGTCGTCCATTTTCCCCCATCAGCTATTATTCGCCAGCTAGTGGCTGGGCTGTCTTAGCTCTTTTCTGAGAACATTAATTTCTGTTAGGAATTGGACGTCTACGTAATATTATACAACTGTTTAAAATAACTTAAATGAAAGGGCCTCGTTAAGTAATTAACTGTCACGTGATTTCCCTTCTTTCTACGACTCTACGACATAACCACTTGGACGGACAGTAGATAGCATGTCTGAGTAATTTTATCTTTTCGGATCGGGCAGAAGTGAAGATTGAATTTACAGTACGTAAGGTACTCTTTTATAGAGTAGGTACAGAATTATTTCAACATGAGTTGCTAGTACGAAGAACGAAACTGGTAATTGGGATTAGGTACAATATTCTATAGTGCGATAATATGCACATTAGAACTGAAGCCTGTATCGAAATGAACGGCCACCATTAAAAAAAATGTGTTTAAATATCCATATTATGATTACTTTTCAATTTAACTTCATTCTCTATATTGTACGCTAATGTGCTGTAGACAGTATAATATACACTGCATAATAAATACGTCCACATGGACAGCTCAGTTCGTGAGTAAAAACACTCATTGTTAATACTGTACTGTGTTTTGATTAAACAAAAACCTAATGAAAATGATCAAACTCAAAAGCGCAATATTTCCTAGTTTACCTAAATGGATCAACTATTTTTCTTCCCTCCTATACCCAGTAAAGTGATTTCTTTGTATATGACGCCAGTATCATCGAACTCCAGTCGTGCAAGGGGGTAGCAAACGGCGTTGATCCAGAGGTATAGGCAAGTTAATATTAAAAATGTTAGTAAAAATAAAATGATGTCCCTGTACATGGCACAAGAAAACGGATACAACCCTAACTTAATAGACAACATAATACGAAAAACAAAACATAATAACAAAAAAAAAAAAAAAAGAATACAACACAAGCACAAAAACACAGAAAATATATCAGACTAACACACACAATATTCAACCTCATTCGAGAAATTAAATTACAACATCGAATACAGAACAAATAATACTCTACAAAAACATCTCTACACACAAACAACACAAACAAACAAATACAACCACAAAGGCGTATACTGTACAAACTCAAATGTAACACCTGCAACAACTTCTACATAGGACAGGCAGGCAGATCATTTCAAACACGTTACAAAGAACACATCACAGCCATAATAAAATTACAAAACACTTCCACGTATGCAGAACACATCGCAAATGCTAACCACACCCACAGAGACATCAACACATACATGGAAATTCTACACATCCAACCAAAAAGCTAGAAACTAAACACACTAGAACAATGCGAAATATACAGACACACAAAAACACACCCCAACGAAATTCTCAACACACAACTCAATTTCAGAATACAAACATTCTTTGACTCCACATTATAGTACACAAGCACACCCCCACAGAAAAAAAAAAACAAAAGGCGCCAAGACCAGCAGCAGCCAGTTCTGAAGGTCGATAACAGACCGAAACATGTTAACCAGGTACGATAGAATTTAACACGAGAAAGACATAATACATATTACGAAATTCATAGTTAATCATAGGTGGAGGTGAACCTTTCGTTGTTAAAGAAAATGGTATATAGGTAGTTTTATTAGTATTTAAGGACAGGAGATTAGAGTCAAGCCAATTTTTCACTACGTTAATTCCATTGTTAGTAATTAAATAAATTTTATCCCAACTTTTCCCATTGAATGTTAGTATAGTATCATCTGCAGAAGAAAATATATTATCACCATATTTCTTTAAATCGATTTTCAAATTATTAATATACTGTATATTATAAATAAGATTAGTCCTAATACAGTACCTTGTGGAATTCCAATATCGATCAATTTATTGGTATTGTAATTGTCGTTTTTGACTTTTTTATATCTATTTTCTAAATATGAACGAAAAAATAACTTACTATTTACAACACCCTGTATACAAAAGTTTATTTCTTCTTTCTGCAAGGCATCAGAAAAATGAATGTAACGTTAGGATGTTACACAAACAGTTTACCGATATTCTGTTTAGTTAGTTATAGCTATACTATACAATTTAATCATATCATCAATTCCATCGATATTGCATCCTTCAAATCGTCCATTAAAAAATAGAGTAATGAATCGTCGGATACAGTCAGTAATATAATCAGATAGCTAGATTGTGACGGTAGTGGTGATAATGGTGAAAATACAACTATAAAACTGCTAAAAATAACCAAAAAATATATTTAAAAATAGGCTTAAGGAGTTTACTAATAGACGGTAGTATATTATACACACTATTTAAAGGGTGTAACTGATATCCTGTTATTTTAAGTGTTCTATCAGTGAGGAAGTGTGTTGTGTCAGTGAATTTTGTAGTGTCAGTGAAGTATATTGTGTAAGTGAAGTGTGTTTGTGTCAGTGAAGTGGCTTTGCAAAGTATTTGAACAGTGAAATGATTTTGAAGTGTTAGTGAAATCAGGTAGAATCAGTGCAGTGAGTGAGTTGACAGCGAAATAAGTGTAGTGCCGAAAGGTACTTGTGCAGGTATAAACCTGTCATACTTGTGGGTCTTAGTTCGAACTTAGGATTGAGATACAAATTAGATTTACTTTAAATGTTATTTTAAGTGAATGGGTTATTTGTGAAAGGGCCTAAGTCGCTAATTTTGTGAAAATGAATTTGTAATGTAATACTGCTCTTTGGGTGTAGATACAATGATTTAGATATGAAGAGGACTAAGTTTCACACTCTATAATGCTTAGTAGAATTTATGATACAATTTTTATTTCAGCCTTAATTTCAAAATTTCGGCCAGTAAGCAGTTTTTCTTAAACTGCTAAGTATTCGAAACTTAGGCCCTTTCATAAATAACCCTTTCATTACTGATCATGCTTCATTTAATTTAAGATGCTCATTATTATTAATATTATTATTATTATTATTATTATTATTATTATTATTATTATTGTTATTATTATTTATCATTATTATTAATTACTTTTCTTACAGTAGTTGTGTTTATTATTAATTGTCATTATTAAGTGTAATTAGTTACCACTGCCACCGGGTATATACCCATTTGCAGTGTGAATAAAGACATACATACAAAAACACTACGTAGACTATACTTACTTACTGGCTTTTAAGGAACCCGGAGGTTCATTGCCGCCCTCACATAAGCCGCCATTGGTCCCTATCCTGAGCAAGATTAATCCAGTCTCTACCATCATATCCCACCTCCCTCAAATCCACTTTAATATTATCTTCCCATCAACGTCTCGGCCTCCCCAAAGGTCTTTTGCCCTCCGGCCTCCCAACTAACACTCTATATGCATTTCTGGATTCGCCCATACGTGCTACATGTCCTGCCCATCTCAAACGTCTGGATTTTATGTTCCTAATTATTCAGGTGAAGTATACAATGCGTGCAGCTCTGTGTTGTGTAACTTTCTCCATTCTCCTGTAACTTCATCCCTCTTAGCCCCAAATATTTTCCTAAGAACCTTATTCTCAAACACCCTTAATCTCTGTTCCTCTCTCAGAGTGAGAGTCCAAGTTTCACAACCATACAGAACAACCGGTAATATAATTGTTTTATAAATTCTAACTTTCAGATTTTTTGACAGAAGACTAGATGACAAAAGCTTCTCAACCGAATAATAACAGGCATTTCCCATATTTATTCTGCGTTTAATTTCCTCCCGAGTGTCATTTATATACTACGTAGATTATACGTTCCCAAAGTCAATTTTTCATTTATATTATTTAGTTATCAAGAAGAGAACAAATTTACTATTTCGGGATAGAGAGATTGGAAACTCTACCTCGTTGTCATAGAGACGGAGTTAATCTTCAGCCTTTCGCTCGTCATTTGTCAGCAGAGTAAGGAGCTTGGAGGCATACTGCATGTGAAGATGCAGATATCCCAGTCCAATACAACGCTGTGACTCATTACAGAAGGTATTAAAAAGGTAGGGACAAAATGTGGTACATCGTAATAGTAGAAAATCGCCCGCGGGGGTCGGGAGGGAGAAGGCCTTCACAGTATAGACCTTCCATACATAGTTGCGGGAACTTCTGAGGGTAGATACCCTGTGTTTCAGGTGGACGATATATCGACCACTTCAGGGAAAAGGGGGTTTGAGGTGGTGCCTTTTGGTTTGAGGAACAGAAGGGTTTCTACAGAAGACTGTGGGGATAACAAGGAAGGTTATGGAAAAAGACCATCAAATAATATGTAAAGGGGTTGGGGGGGAGGGTTGGGAGGTTGTTTAGGTAGTCCTATATCATAGACATGGTTTATAGGGAACTCAACAAAGGGATGAAAAAATAACCAAGTATCTGCACTAGCACTGTATCGCATACAATAAACGCTTAAGGGATGATGCTCAAACGAGTAAATATTAGAGGGTGGAGCGGATATTTCATGTGTTTGTATATAATAATATGTGCTACAGGAGATGGGAAGCTTTCTCTGAAGCATCGTCAAGGTTGTGGGATGAAAGGGATAGGAGGGTGTATCGAGGGTAGATTTACATTCCAGCAAGAGGTACGAATCAATGGCCCTCCCTGTATGAATCGGGAACCCATTGCTTTCATAACGGAACACCGCCGAACAAGGGAATAGTCTTTCTTGTCTTGTTCTTTTAATTAGTCATCATCTATCTCTTTCTTAATTATTTTCCGTCTTTCGTCTGTCAATTCCTTTTACCTTCAGTCACTTGTTTTCTGACTTAGTTCCTTACTCTATCCTTTAATTTTTTATTTCTTTTTCCATGGACTAAATCTTCTTTAATTCATTCTACTTCATTTCTTGAACTTTCATCCCGTTGCAAATTATTTTTGCTATCCTTTCTTCATCTCTAATTCTTCCTTTCTTTGCTCTATACCTTCCAAATTTTTCTTTTATTCTTATGATTCTGCATCTCTTTTATTTCTTAGTTAATATTTTCTTCCCTAAATAATTCCTAAGCCTACTTGTTTTCTTTATCCCACTCATTCCTTTCTTCTTTATATCCATTTGTCTTTCATTTCATACTTCTTACATTTTTCTATTCTTACTCACTTGTTATCATTTTCTCTTCTCTACATACTATTTATTCTCTTCTTTCTTCCCTTGTTTCTTTCTTTCTTTACTTTATAACCTTTTATCATTTACTCGTGTCTATCTTCTTTCCTCGCTTTCTTCTTTCTTTCTTTCTTCCTTTCTTTCTTTATATTCTTTCATTCCTTACATTTTCCTCTGACATTGTTTATTTCCTCCTGTACTTTCCCTCTTTATTTAATTATTTGTGCGTCATTTTCCCAATTATATTTATTTATTTTTTATTTTTATTAATTTAATAAAATGTTATATTACCACTCATGTATCAGCAGCCTCAGACCAATGAGGCCGATGTTCATTCATTCATTCATTCATTCATTCATTTATTTCATTCCATAGATCTTACATGAGCAATGAAGCTTTAAGATGTGGAACATGTCAACATTTTACAATATTACAATTACAATTTTTACAAATTTTTATAGTTTTACAATTTAGTAATTTTCTACAATTTTTACAATTTTGTACAATTTTTTTACATTTTTTTACATTTTTTTACATTTTGGCGAGATGTAGTGAGATGAGATGAGTGTTTTATTACTACTACTGTAGTTCAAGTGAATGGAGATATACCTTAGGTGCATGAAATAGTATTTTTAGCTGCCCAAAAAATGTATTTTTAAATGCCAGAAATCGTATTTTTACAGTACCTGCCAGAAAATGTATTTTTAAATGCAAAAAATCGTGTTTCTAGCTGCCAAAAACTATATTTTAGGTGCCATAAATTGTGTTTTTAACTGCCAGAAATCGTATGTTTAACTGTCAGAAATCGTATGTTTAACTGCCATAAATCGTATGTTTAACTGTCAGAAATCGTATGTTTAACTGCCATAAATCGTATTTTTAACTGCCAGAAATCGTATGTTTAACTGTCAGAAATCGTATGTTTAACTGCCATAAATCGTATGTTTAACTGTCAGAAATCGTATGTTTAACTGCCATAAATCGTATGTTTAACTGTCAGAAATCGTATGTTTAACTGCCATAAATCGTATTTTTAACTGCCAGAAATCGTATTTTTACAATAACTGCCTGAAATTGTGTTTTTAGATGCCATAAATCGTATTTGTAGCTGCCATAAATTGTATCTTTAAGTGCCAGAAATCATATTTTTACAGTAGTTGTCTGAAATTGTATTTTTATAGCAGCTGCCAAGAATTGTATTTTTAAGTTCCAGAAATCCTATTTTTACAGTATCTGCCAGAAATTGTATTTTTAGGTGCCAGAAATCGTATTTGTAGCTGTCAGAAATCGTATTGTTAGAGTACCGTAGCTGTCAGAAATTGTAGGCGTATTTTTAGGTACCAGAAATTGTATTTGTAGCTGCCAGAAATCGTATTTTTACAGTAGCTGCCATAAATAGTATTTTTGGGTGCCAGAAATCGAATATTTAGCTGCCAGAAATTGTATTTTTAAGTGGCAGAAATCGAACTTTCACAGCAGCTGCAGAAATTGTATTTTTAGGTACCAGAAATCGTATTTGTAGCTGCCATAAATTGTACTTTTAAGTGCCAGAAATTGTATTTTTAGATGCTAGAAACTGTATTTTTAAGTGCCAGAAATCGTATTTTTATAGTAGCTGCCATAAATTGTATTTTTAGGTGCCAGAAATCGTATTTGTAGCTGCCAGAAATCGTATTTGTAGCTGCCAGAAATTGTACTTTTAAGTGTCAGAAATCTCATTTTTGGCTGCCAGAAATTGTATTTTCAGGTGCCAGAAATCGTATTATTAGCTGTCAAACATTATATTTTTGGGTGCCAGAAATCGTATTTTTAGCTGCCAGAAATTATGTGTTACACGCTTAATTGTTTTAGTGTTTATTTTGATAAAAAGCCTATTTTAGATGTCTAAAATTGATTTTTAAGGGCCTAAAAAGCCGAGGTCTCTCAGTTAACAAAGGTCACAAGATGTGTTTACTGGTATTCAAACCCTGGCCTCTGGTGCGCTACAATCAGTATGGCAATACTTCACAAAAGCGGTAAAGATAATGTAATTACTCTAAGAAATACTTGGTAAAATACACTACCCAATACTCGTTCCTTCGGATTGAAGAGGGATCTTTAACTCTGCAGTCAGTCATTTGTTCCACAGAGAAATTGCCACGTTTCAGTAGCAATTACAAACGTCATCAATTACGAATTTTTCAAGGCTGAAGAACAAGGCTGATGGAAACGTTATCTCACCGAAGGCAGCGAGATAAGAGAGGGGTTAAGTGGGTCGGGGGTGAACGCATGAACACTACACCTGCGGGGGTGGCCATCGCATGGCACCGAGAATTATAATAAGGACTGACCTTCAACACACGATAATGGAGTCCAATTCTAAGCGACTCGGCCTTCTTTTAGCATGCGATGGCAACTCTATTGGTTCTTAACCCATCACAAATTAAGTAACTTAAGGGTCAGACAGTGGTAGCGTTTTCTGACATAACTCCTGGAGAACTGCGGTTGCTACCTAGAAAAACGTGAAAGTTCTTCTTTTTTCTTTCATTCATAGTTTTCCGCCCAAGGACAAGTCTTTCATTGTAAACCCAGCATTCTCCAATTTTCCTATTTTCCGTCATCCTTTTAGTCTCCACTTATGATCCTTGTACCGTATTGTCGTCTATCATCTGATATCTTCTTCTGCCCCAAATTATTCTCCCGTTCACCATTCCTTCCAATGCTTACTTCAGTAGGCAGTTTCTTCTCAACTAGTGACCCAACTAATTCTTTTTCTCTTTCTGATCAGTTTCAGCATCATTCTTTCTTCATCCACTCTTTCTAGCACAGTTTTATTTCTTATTCTCTCTATCCATTTCACACGTTCCATTCTTCTCCAAATCCACATTTCAAATGCTTCAAGTTGCTTTTCTTCACTTCGTCGTAATGTCAATGTTTCCGCCACCATACAATACCACACTCCACACAAAGCACTTCACTAGTCTCTTCCTTAGTTCTTTTTCGAGAAGTCCGCAGAAAACGCTCTTTTTCTATTAAAAGCTTCTTTCTCATTGCTATCTTCCTTTTGACTTCTTGGCAGCAGCAATTTTTCCTTCTTTCTGATAAAATACATTCTCTTCTTTCCTGTGACGTACTCGCTACCAAATTCTTCTATTGTAGCACTAATTTCCAACCGCCTAACTTGGTGTTGTTTTCGTATGTTCACTGAACAGTAGACCTGAACTAAGTACCGTTGAATGACGTCAAGCTATACTCCATACATATCTACACTATTGTGGGTTCTTTTGAGACTTTGGGTAACCGAACGCAGGACACTAGTAATAAGCCCTGCTAGAATTTTTAAAGTCGTATAGAAAATGAAGGAAATATAGGCAATTAAATTTACCTCTTACTTTTGAAAAAATCCTGTAATTATATGAATCCGCATCATTTTATGAATTACTATACGTAGTCAATGAATAATTAAAAATAATTATGGCAACAGAAAACGAGAATACTCCGAGATTAACAGATATAACAACGTCTTGGCCACCATAAATTCCACTTCAACTCTCTGAGGATCTAACCCCGTTCTTCTGCTTATAAAACAAGTTTATGCTCGACCATGCCGAAATGTAGTAATTATACACCTGGTAGCAGACCTTTAATGCATGTCATTAAAGTACACCTACTCATTAAAAGTCAGGTCTTTCAGCCAATGACGACTCAGGTTGCAACTGTTCAGCCAATGACAGGTCAGCTTTCTACCGTTATAAAACCGCAAGTATCGATTATTCTCGGATATGCAATCGAAAGGGAATTAGCGAAAAGTCACGCAGGCTGGAAATCCAACACTGTCGCAGAAGGTTATGTTCTGTTACTA